>NC_081186.1:109296634-109568287 GCF_029867415.1 Vicia villosa | reverse complement strand
GTTTTCAAAAAAGAAAGTTGATGAGACTAAATATTCTTCTAAAGCTAAACCCCTTTCAACCCATCATCTAATCAGAATTATTGAATGTGTGCTTTTATTTTGATTTAGATGTTACACCCTGCCTTTGCATTTTATCTCGTCCCTACACTCACCTACCGTTATTAGTTTACTACACGTTTTTTACACCCAATGTTTTATTAAGTTATTATATGTGGTAAATATGTAATAGAACATTCTTCACTTTACACAAGAAAATACACCATAGTGTTGTTTGTTGAAGTTGTAATTGTATTCTTGAAATATATTTAAAGTTCCACATTACTTAGCTTTGAGACGGTCAAATGTATGAATATGTAAGAGCGTTTTAATCTTTTAAATTAATTTTTAACGAATAAGATGCAAACATATTTAACATATAGAAACTTAAGGTAAGTGTTGAAGTTGTATTTAATTTTAATAGAATAGATCATTAACAGATTTAAATTGTGATTGTAACTGCATCAATTTATTTCCGATAATAATCATGATACAAGCGCAACCTCAATTTAAAATCATGTCATAGAATGTTAGTTAGATCATGAAAAAGAATCTCACATCATTTATTGTTAGATGTGGGACTCTCAACACACCCATCATTTATTTCCACGCTCCAATTGTCTAGTCCTTGACGTGAGGGGGTGTGTTAAGAGTCTCACATCGAACAATATATGGCTTGAACATGTCCTTAAAAGTGGAGGCAATCCTCACCTTACAAGCCAATTTTGTAAGGTTGAGTTAGGCCTAACCACATTTCTTTATAGGCCCGATAACGGAAACCATAGAAGGTGGCCCACCGGATCTTAAACCAGCCTTTGATACCATGTTAAGAAATGTGGTTGGGCCTAACTCAACCCTACAAAACCGACTTTAATGGTGAGGACTGCCCCCACTTATAAGGACATGTTCAAGCCATATATTGTCAGATATGAGACTCTTAACACACCCCTCACGCCCATGAATACATAATTGGAGCGTGGAAAAATAAATGGTGGGTGGCCCGATAGCGAAAATCATAGAAGGTGGCCCACCGGATCTTAAACGAGACTCTAATACCATGTTAAGAAATGTGGTTAGGCCTAACTCAACCTTACAAAACTAGCTTGTAGGGTGAGAATTGCCCCCACTTATAAGGACATGTTCAGGCCATATATTGTCTGATGCGGGACTCTTAACATACCCCCTCACGCCCAGGAATACACAACTGGAGCGTGAAAAAATAAATGGTGGGTGACCCGATAGCGGAAACCATAGAAAGTGGCCCACCGGATCTTAAACGAGACTCTTGATACCATGTTATGAAATGTGGTTGGGCCTAACTTATCCATAGAAGGTGGCCACCGGATCTTAAACCGGTTTTGTATGGATGAGTTAGGCCCAACCAAATTTTTTTAACAATAATCTTACTCCAAGAGTAAGTTATCAACACTTACTCTACATCTTGACCATTAATTATTTTCAATCTAAACTAATGAGTATTATTTTCTCTCTTTTTATTTAATTGTTTATTATTTTTAGACATTATATTAAACAAAATTAATAGTCAAAATATGGAGTAAGTTTTAATAATTTATTCTTGGAGTAAGAATGTCCCTCCTCTTTTTTAATATAGTGCTCATACTAATACTATTTTTTGTTCTAGACTAAAATTGAAGCGGACATTAAAGTTCAAAAAAACATTAATAACAGGTTTTTACATATTACTTATAAATGAGACATTTATATAATTAAGAGTTTTTTTAAAGAATTTTTAAGAGTGTGTTTTGATCGGCTTTGCAAGGAATTGATTTTATAAGAATTAAAATTGATAAAATTAATTTTAACAAAATTAAATTTTGTAGAATTGATTTATATGTAGATACTTTAATGTAAAAGTAAGTTGAATAATAAATTTTAATAAAAAATCATCCAAAATTAATACTAATGCAGAAACTATAAATTATAACTTTAAATATAATCAATTCTAAAGACAGAATTAATTTTATTTGTAAAAAATTAAATACTTTAAAATCACACCGAATCAATTTTACATCTGTAAAATGATTCTAAATCTTATAAAACTAAATTTAATCATATAGTAAATCAATTTTATCGACTGAACCAACCTTCATTGTAAGTCAATTTTACCAACTGAACCAATTCCATTGAAACTCTTACTTGTATTTAATAATAGTATATATTTATTTTAATTATATATATACTATTATCATATGACCCTACCTTTTAAATGAAATTTAAACCTACCTTTTAAATTCATAAATTCAAATTCTTACTGCTGGTCAAATAATCAATTTTTATTGGAAATTTTTTGAAACTTTCAAGTTGTAGATGTTTACACAAAATGGGAGAAAAGCCTCCAAATGAAAAGGCCCTAGCTAGCTAGCCAAGAACCAAAATGTTGATGGTCTGAAACAAAGAGTGTGACACTTAGGGGAGACCTATGGCCTAATTAAGGCAGAAAGACAGTTGTTAATCCAAAGTTTGTCGGCAAATCCCCCAACCCTCTTAATCTGGGTTTCACCATGCTTAATGTGGGACATGTTCTAATTATAATAGGGACTTGCTTTTTTAAGCTACTATCATTAAAATTAAAATTTGGTCTCATAAATTTAGCCTCTCCAAAGACTAGAAGGGGAAACAATTAGTTGATACTCATACATAGTCATATTCATTAAAGAAAAAAGATTAAGGGTGTGTTTGGATTGGCGGTGGACAGAATTGATTATAGTAGAATTGAGTTTGGTAGAATTGATTATAACAGAATTGAGTTTAGCAGAATTGATTTATGTTTGGATACATTTATGTAAAAGTGAGTTGAATAATAAATTTCAGTGTAAAAAACATCCAGAATCAATTCTGGAGGCAGAAGCTACAAATTCTAGCTTCAAGTAGAATCAATTCTGAAGACAGAATCAATTCTACTTTTGCCTAAACAAACATCTTTAAATCACTCAAAATCAATTCTACATCTATAGAAGTGCTTTTGACCCTTCCAAAAGCCAAACCAAACATACACTAAAAAGAGAATACATGAGAAAGAAAATAACATATGAGAATAATATGAGAAAACAATAAGAATAATAAAATCAGAGCAAATATTATTTATTTACAAAAGTTATATATAAAAAGTTGATGAATCAGATTTAAAATTATTATTAAAAATATTAATAACTTAATCCTTTTTATTTATAGTTAGTTCTAAAGGAATTATTTTAGTATGAGTTTTTTTTTTAAAAAATTATTAATTTATAAATATCAAGAGTTAAATTCCAGACCAACAATTCAATCCATTTGATTTTAAATATTTGCCTTAATTTTAAATGAAGTTATTTTTAGATGATTAAATTTTCTTTCCCCTTAATTTCTGACAAAGTTAATAGTTTATACAAATTAATAAAAAAGTAAGTGTGAAAATAAAAGAGATTGATTAGCATTTTTGTTAAAATATTTGTATAATGTATTAGTGTACACATATTTATTATAAAACACTTACGAATTAAATAATTTTACGCTAAAGTCTATAATTTTTTTCTCTTAATTTTTATTTTTAAATCACTCATTTGAAAAATATCTCCCATATTAAAATATAAAAAATGCTCTATTTTTTGAATTCTCTAATATAGTTTCACCAAATAATTTTGCTAATTTTACTTTATCACCCTCTTGGCCGTCACTGTTTTCCATACAAAAAGAAAACTTTTTTACGTCATGATGCCATTCAAATAAGTTGAAATAGTAAACTTTTTAAAAAAGCTTTAAATTGATAATATTCTTTATTCACGGTAAACATGAGATTATTAATTAATAAAGCATGGTACAATGGTCCTATCAAAACTTTCCAAAAAAATAATGGTCCTGGAAATTTTTTCTGAACAAACACAATAGGATAGTTGAATGTGGGGATCAATTGAACGATTGCTATTTTCTCTAGGTTTATAGACCTTCTGGTTGTTCTTTGTCGAGGAAAAGTTGATAGAAAAATTTCAACTTTCATTCCGACTTTTATAATATTTAAGGAAAAGCATCCACAGTGAGGAAAGGGATAGTGCCCTAAGTATGTTGGCAAAATTATATTAATAGAGATAAATAATATGAAATAGGAGGGAGTGATGGGACATGGGCATGCAAAATTATATAATAAAGAGAACTTTTATTGTTCACCAAGAGAAAATGATAAAAGGAATATATCTTGATTTGCATTGATATGTGTTGTATCCAATCGTGTGACACCGATCGGAATCAAAAAGAATTAGAGTGTTAGATTTTAGAATAAAATATAAATTTGTAAATAATAATCTTGTCTGATAAAAATATAGAATCCACTGTAAACAAAGAATAATTAAATTTTATTATGATAAAAGATAATCTTATCAGAAATATCTAAAATTGTTTAAATACGAAAAAAGAAACGCTAATGTTAAAAATATTGACAAACAAAAATAAAATAGAAATTGCTAAAATTGTGGAAAATAAAATAGAGTCATTTTGATATTGGACACCAAACTTGTATAAATCCTATCGAATCTTTTCGATATGGGGCTTCTTATTCGATACGCGCAGCTAACCTTCCTACATCTCTATCCTAAACCAGCGAAAAACTTGACCCCGAGTTCTCTTGGTAAAAAGTCTCATCAGCAACGTTGAAAGTATCGATATATTCATAAAATGTTACCACATAAGCATTATCATTGATCTTTCGGGTCACTTTGAACGGGTCATACTTGCATGGTTGCAACTTGCAATAAGTACCAACTGGAAACCACTCCTTACGCACAAACACGATCACAATGCTTCCCATATTGAAAACTTTAATTTTCCTGCATTTATCTCGCATAGGAGAAAAATCGTTTGGTCGCTCATTTGCGGCCAACTCTTTGAAGTCCTCTATGATCACTAGCACTTATCTTGGAATTGATGTTTCCTCCTTTACAACACTCATAAGCCCTTTAATCACCACTGGACATAAAATTTTAGTTTCTTTAATAGCCTCATCAAGCTTGTTTTTAATTTGCGTCATCACCAAGAAATTAGACTTCTTTCCTCATGAATTCTTATCAAAGTGCAAAGCATGAGCCATAGCAATTTTATGTGTGCCCCATGTAAACTTCATCGCGTTATCCAGTCCTCGATAAGTGATATCATTATCAAACTTCCAAGGCCTACCAAATAAAATATGACAAACACCCATATAAAGAACATCACAAAGTACCTCTTCTCTATAATACTTTTCGATAGAGATAGGAACTCTACAGGTTAGTGTTACTCGAACATAGTAGCCCTTGCTTACCCAGTTGATGATGTATGGCTACTCATAGGGTTCTGAGGACAACTTGAAATAATCTACCAATTTCTGCGACACCAAATTTTCCGTGCTTCCATTATGCACGATTAGACTACCCACCTTATTTTGATAAAATAATGTGTTTTAAATAAATTCTTGCATTGTCCTTCATCTTTGGATGCTAGTAAATTTCTCTTCAACATAAAGTTTACCCTCTCATCATATTCTTCCTCTACACAATCAACCCATGCATATTCACCGTTCTCAATTGCATATCTTTCTCTTTCCTTTTCCTCTCCCCATTCTTTCGCAATAACTATGAATCTTCTTGTTGGATAAACATGTGATCTGTGACCTCTTCCATTACAACGATAACACATGTCTCCTGGGGATTTAGCATATAAATTATTCTGCCTCTAATTAGTGTTTTACCCTACTGCACACTGCTAGGGCTGCTAATCACCTTATTTCGCTATGGTTACTATACTATTTTCCTTGTTGCCTGCTGATTCAAAGTTATTCTAAGGCGAATGCCTGCTAATTCAAAGTTATTCTAAAGCGAATACTTAAAAGATGAGAAATTTCGAGGGGATTTCTCCATAAATTCATCCACATTCCATACAGTCTATAAATTCATCTTCTCCTGCAATTTTAAGCCATTGATGTATTGAGCTAATTTCTGATCTTTGGCTCTCCACGCTCATTGCCCTCAGAAAAATTCAAGAACTCAACTGTGTATTCTATAACAATTATGTTGCCGTGAACACACTCAATATACATTTTATAAAGAATTTGTTTATAATCCTACAGTAAAAACTACTCCAACATCAATTGTTTCATTCTTCACCAAGCTCTAACCGACCCATTCCTTTGCCTCTACCTCTAAACAACAAGTTTATCCCATCAAATAACAGCAGTACTCTTTAGCTTGATCGCCACCATCTTAAATTTCTTGTTCTCAAAGATGCCCATAACATCGAAGAATCTATGAACGTCGATATGCCAATCTAGAAACTCTTCCACTCTCATTGTCTCGTTAAACAATGAAATATCAACCTTCACTCGATAGTCATGGTTACACTATCAATTCCCATGATCAACTATCTTTTCGTCGTCAGGTTCTTATTCTTTAGAACTCAAATTATCTGCAATAATAGCACGATAATTTCCACACTGCAGAACCCTAATCGGTTCTCCTATCACGTATCTTCATTGGTTCTCATTGTTGTTGGCGTTATTCACCTGAGTTGTTAAAGTCGCCATCTGCTCAATCAAAGTAGTTAGGGCCATGGTAAAAGTCTTGGTAATTCCCTCAAGGTCTGCTCCAGTAACTAGTTGATTTTTCATTGATCAAGCTACAAAAATAAATAAGAGAAAACCTTCTCTGATGCTACCTGGCACAGTTAGAATCAATAAGAATTAGCAAACGCTAAGCCCTGGAACGAAACACAAGTTTGCAAGCGACAAATCTGTCAGATAAAACTCTAGAATCCACTAGAAAGAGAAAACTATTAAATTTTATTATGATAAAAGATAACCTTGACAACCACACCCAAACGTGTTTAAATAAAGAAAACGAAACCCTAATTATAAAAATATTCGAAAATAGAAATTGCTAAAATTGTGAAAAATAAATTAGAAATTGCTAAAATTGTGGAAAATAAATTAGAAATTGCTAAAATTATGGAAAATATTAAAATGCTATTTCCGAGCCTGAAAGGTATATTAAAATGTTGTTTTTGGGCCGAAAAGGTATTATAAGAGTCATTCTGACATTAAACACTAAACTTTCATAAATTCTGCTGAACGTTTCCTACACGCAGTTTCTTCTTCGATACGCACAATCAACCATCCTACATCAAAGCGTGTGTTTTTCTAAGTAAAAAATAAAAAATGTGACATCTAAAGCATTTCAATGAAATTAACTTTTAAAAAAATTAGTTAAGAAACACCCTGATATAATACATTAATAAACAAAATTAAAGGTATGACAATTCTGTACATCTTAGTTTTAGAAAAGTTTATCTTCAAGAAAATTAAAGAAAACTAAAAAATGTATGAGAGCTCCTATGAATAATTAAGATCTCACCCAAAAAAAAAGCTAATGACATAAAAAAATTGTGAAGAAAAAAGAGTGCAGAGATAAGAAAAAAAATTAATCGTAAATAACTAAACCAACAAAACTTATACAAAAATAAACCAAACATATTAAGATTGAAATCATTTCAAATAGATTAAGATAAGTTATTCTACTACAAAAAGTTAGTAATAAAGTTAGTGATAGATAAATTAATATTGTCAAATTATCACCACAATAATTTATTGACCAATTGACTTCAAAAATAAGAGAAGGGGAAATGAATTGTTTTATTTAAAATTCGAAAGTAATTTATAAAAACATGACCTTTAAAATGATTTTATTAGTTCGATAAAGTAACAGAGATTAAACAACAAAATAATAGAAAGAAAATGGGGTAAAAGAGATACACGCAATAGAGATAAAATAAACAACTGAAAATAAAGAGATAATAGATAGAAAAAGTGTATCAAAAATTTATATAGGTTCGGCCTAACCACTTGGCTTACTCATGTCTCTAGGAGTTTCCTCTCGAGAGTTCCACTAAAAATCAGACTTGAGCTTTTTATAGGATCGACCCACGAATCTCCACTAGCAAATAATGATTTTACACAGACTTAACTCAGGAACCAACAAACACAACTTTTACAGTGATTTAGCTCAAGAACTAACAAACAGAGTTTTTACACTAGTTTTGTTCAAGAACCAGCAAACAGAGATTTTATCAAGTTTAACTTGCAACCTTCAAATTATTTACACAAATATTTCACACAAGAATCACACGCTTAAGCAAAGCAGATTAAGCACAACATTTGTCACAACACTAATGTCACAAGGGCTTTTAGGTCTTTCAGAACTACATCAATTTTCATGCAAAATAAATTTCAAAAACAAAGAGAGTAGAAGAATAATATATAGGTTTCAATTTGTAAAATGAAACAAGGAGAAACCTCTTTTATATGAAATTTTTTTTCCTAAAAGAGGAAATGATCTAGAGGTCATATTAAATGAATTAATCAATAAACACATTTTTTAATTAAGTAAATACTTCAAAGGTGGCAACCCTAATTCAAAAAAGGAATCCGTAAAACGACTCTATGAATAATTGATTAATAATTTTTCTTATAGAATAGAAAATATCCTCCTTGCTTTAATCAGTTAGACCAAGTCCTTAATCGATTATGCAGTTAGTTAAAATTTCTAATTGTTTAGAAACACTTCTTAATCACTTCCATACATGTCTTTATTGGTTTTAACGAATTTTTAATTAAAACATAGAGGGCTTGAAAAACCTTTTTATGTGAGTGTAATTGCCTTAGTACTTCAAGACTTACTCTTAACCTTTTAGAATTTAAGATCCTCTACTTGATTTAATAATTAATTAACACTTCAATTAGATCTCTGAATCATCTAACTTATGAGGCTTGAGTCATCTTCTTGATTAGATGTCATCACTAGGGGATTAGTGGACACTTTCATTCAAATTTTTCTTTGGTATAACTCTTTTAAAGAGTTATCAACATCAAGGGTGAAGATTAATGGATAGACTCACAAATAATATTTTATCTTATGATACAAAAATGTGCCACGTTTTACATGGCATTTGATTCACGTAGATTATGAAATAAGTTACCATATACATGTCCATATATAAGTAGGTGAAAAAAAGAAAAAAGAAAATCATTATACGGTCACAACCATTGATGTGTGATAGAACAAATCGTGTAGACTTAAATTCAAGATCATCATTAAGCTAATGTTTGAATCCTTACAATAATGATTCAAAATGAAAAGAAAAGTAACCTTATTTTCTTGCACAATCTGATTATCTACTTTAGCATGTAATTCGCACTAGCTAGCTATACTAATAGAATGCCGTTAAGTTTTCACTTTCATTCATTGTAGCATTCCATTTTCCAAGCACCTAGTCGTGTTTCTATTTGCTCTCCCTGTCCATTCTTTCTAACCTAATCATGTGTAGCACATTTTCTTCTCTCTTTGTGTAGTACTTTCTTATAGTTTCTGATGATTAGTCACATCACAAAGACCTGTTTGGTAACTAATAGCCTAATAGGTGATATGCAAAATAAGAAAAACTTAATGTAATCTCGGTATCTAATAAAGCTGCTAAAATAGATCCGATTCATCGGACCGATCCCCAAATATTATATTTTAATGTGGATCGAGTCGTGAAAAAATATGATCCTATCTTTTTGACCCGGTCCATCAGACCTATATTTTTTATAAGTTATCAGTCCAGCGGACCTCACGCTAACACATTAAAAATAAATTTATAAAATAATGTTATGTAGTTTTAGAGAAAAGATTAAACTAATATATGGCAACATAATCGTGATTTCAAGTGAAAAAGAAATATTAAAGAGAATGGTGATATATTTTTAAAATAATATGATTAAAGAAATGGTTGTGAGTAGAGGTGATAATAGTGTGACCAATTAATAGAGTACTACGATGTAGTCTATACATACTAAGGTGAAGTCAGCCTGTTTTTAAGTAGAAAATGTCTAGACTTTTTTATAAACTTATTTAATTAAATAGGTTAGGCCACAAGTCATAAGAAAAACCTTTTAAGTCTATCAGATCAACCTATTTTAATAAATATAAATAAAATTTTATTTTTATATTATATTTGATACCACTACGCCAAATAAGTTATTTAATAGCACTTTTTTTGTTTTTGATAGCACTTAAAAGTGCTATTAACCGCGCCGCTATTGTAAACGTTTTTTATATTAAAGTAAAACTTAGTTATTTTGAAGAACTTGTGAAAATAAGTTAAAAAAAATCTTATGAATAATGTTAAAAGTTATTTTCATAAGTTCTCCCAAACTAATCTCTCTAATTTATACTACTATGTAAGCTCAAATAAGTCAATGCAAATAAACATTTAATCTCATTGTACTTTTGATCTCTAGTCTTTTAAAACATTAGTTGAATTGTTTATTTACATATTCTCATATGATATAGACTTTTAAGTAGGCTAATAGGGTTATAAAGTCTCGAAAAGGCTAAACTCAGACTGACAAATAAGTCTATGATAGGTCACAAACCAGACTTAGGTTATGAACATTTTAGCAAGTCAGACTTAGGCTTTGAAAAGCCTAACTCGACCCAACCTATTATATCCCCTAGTTGTGAGAAGAAGAGAAAGTTTGATATTGGAGATAATAATTAGTTACTTTATACTTTTAGATAAATATTTTTTTAGTATTCATATATGTGGATGTTGATTTGACTAGTATTTTAAACATCACTTAACTAAGTTTATGATTATTCTCTACTAATGTTATGAATTTTGATTACTACATTTTTTTTTATAAAATTAAAACTATAATATTGAAATATGAGTCAGATTGACCAATCGGGCTAACCCACCAGGTCGCATAACCCATTAGAAACTGAGCCGAATTCAGTTTTGATAGCCCATGAAGTAATCAGGCTGACAACTTCAGTCCATTTATATGTATTGGCCCACCAGACTGAAGCATACTGAGTCAGACCGCCCCATTTAACATCTTTAATATCTAATAATGTCTCACATGAGAATTTCTCATATAGGGTGAAAAACATCCTTGAAAACCCCAAAATGCCCTTCGAATATACATATCCGAAGGCATCCTTTTCACACTTTCAAATATTTCGGATATGCATATCTAAAAATACCATGCACCAGTTTCGGATATGCATATTTTAAATGTGTTATTAGTCCTTCATTTTTCAAAAACAACAAAATTACATTGTCACAATCGGAGCATCGTAGCAACTAAAATTAATACCTCATATTATCCGATAAAATGTAATGGAAATAAAAAATACGTAAACTATAATAATATTGATATCATAATTTAGAAATAGTTGTTCGGATATGTGCAAAATGTCGAAATATTACAACACCAAAAAAAGTCATAAATAAAACATAGGCTACTACTACTACTACTACTGTGTATGCCTAATGCGAACTCCATGCAACCTCCTCTGTCGCCTATACGCCGCCGCACCAGACGCCTCACTGACCATCCTCTGCACTATGGCAACCGCCTCAAGACCGCCCTCTTCAATGATCCCTCTGTCCATTGCCTCCTGGACAATCAACTGTATCCGCTGGCATATCGGCAGGAGATAAGTGGCATGGTCATCCTCGGCCTGTTGGTTCTCCAAGAGCTCCTCGTGCGCTGGCCTAAGTGGACACCCAGGAGCATCATGTCACGTACCCATCTACACAGTGTCAGCTCTGGGTGGCCGCATACACCGATACTCCTCTCGGACTAAATGATGCACCTAATCCTCAACGATAGTAATGAGCTCTCGGAGGATAACAGTGTCGGGTGCAACCTCAAATGACGATCTTAGTATCATCTGCACACGTCCAAACTATCGCATGCTCTGCTCTGGCAGATATCTGACCATGCTGTTAGTCCCACATGCTAACCATCCGGAATATAATGCGATGCGGTCGAATGGGACAACATCACCATAATCACTGAAGGGCGTCCAATTGATGTCACCGATATGGCGCCACTTTCTGATTCCTGCTTTGGAGGACGTATCGTGAAACCCTAGGTATAACATCAATGTACAAGAGATCAGAATCGTAGCCATTAATGGGGGGGAAATAAGAGATGATCCAGCTCTGAAATAAATTCAAAGATCAATCGAGTCAGATTTTATGTGATTCCAAGTCAGTAAGTTTATTGTTCAAATCTCATGTATTGATGGATTGACTAAGAGTTGATTAAGGGTTAAATATTCTATTTAAAAAAGAAATTGGGACTAATTCTAATGAAATGCAAGTAACATAACTATAAAATGAGTATAAACTAATAAGAACTAGTGTTAAACTATGAATTGAATGATAAAAAGTATAAA
The DNA here is from genome assembly GCF_029867415.1 of Vicia villosa. Taxonomy (NCBI): domain Eukaryota; kingdom Viridiplantae; phylum Streptophyta; class Magnoliopsida; order Fabales; family Fabaceae; genus Vicia; species Vicia villosa. The sequence continues at coordinate 109,556,006 of NC_081186.1, read as the reverse complement.
TGAGTTACATATTTAATCCACATTGCTTCTAATGCATTAAATCATATTGCTGTGAATCCTGATAGTAGTACTATTGTTGAAAGAGTATACTGGAGTACTTTTCGTTTATATCGTATCCACAGGGATTATTGCGATATCACCGCCGTTCTATAGCCTATTTTGTCTTGAGTTAATGTTACTTTGGTTTTGAGTTTGCAAAAGTTCATTCAATACTTGTAGTAGCAATGAGTAAATTAATGAAAGTTCTATGTTAAAGAAAATGTATCAAGATTCGATTTCATCGACCTAACTTTGTATGTCTCCTTATAAATATATGTATATGAACTCGTTAACGATCAATATAATTACGTATCGACGTCTATACCGTCCGTGTCCGCAACGATATAGTTATATTTACCGTATTGTTTAACCGACGATTTCTCCACCGTTTAAACAATACAAATAACGTTTTAAAACCGATACTAAGTAAACATCAAACGCTAAATCCATGTCTGCAACTTATAGTTTGATAGATGATGAAATTAGATCAAGGTACAAACATTGATGTCTCAAACACTTATACCATAGAAAAGCTTTAATAAACAAACTAAACCATCTATATTGATCATCACTTGTTCATACATACTATATTCACAAGAAAAACATACAAAAGTATAGGAGGATTACATCTTATCTTGATACAAAAGAGATTTAGCTATCCATGAAAATGGTAGCTTGCTCAAGAATGTAAGGATGAAGAACAACAAGCATCTACGGCGATTAATCGACGATCAAAGCTTCGATTCTCCAATTTTTCAGTTTGCTACAGTAGTTAGGGTTCCTTGAGCTCTTAAGATGATCAAGAAGAAGTAAAATATCTGATTTGCACTATATATAGTAATTCTGTTTTCTGTCTAGGGCGCGTCGCGCCCTCCAGCGCGCTTTGCGCCAATACACTCAAAAGTTAAACCGCCCAAACGCGTGACGCGCGCAACTCTCTGCTGGAAGCTTCACAAAATATCTTGCCCAGGGCGCGACACGCCCATATCACCGCGCGACGCGCGCAAACCTCTGCCCAGCAGGCTTCAATCAAGGCCAAAACTTGCTCAATAACTTCCCAAAATGAGCTAAAACCTACAAAATCATAACTAAAACACATATTAACATAAAATGAAAGCTAAAAATTATAAACTATAAATAATTATCTAAAACTTCAGGGTATTGTACGAATACTCGATAAAAACGGTCGAAAGGTGCCACTTATTAAACTAAATATTAACACAATTTGGCACCTAACAACTCTCCCCAACTTTAAACTCTTGTTTGTCCTCAAACAAAACAATGATAAATTACCGGGAACACAAAATATCACAAATGAAACAACCAAGCAGAAACAAGAACAATTGAATGGTTCAAATTCCAAAAGTACACAAAGATCAATCCTTACCAATTTCAATCAAAGTACCATGATAACAATGCTAATCCTATATACAAATTCTATGTCAGAAATTCCACATTTGAAAGAAGTTCAAGAATGAATCACACCTACGCACTTCTCTACTGAGAGAACAAAAATGGAGGATCCTAACACTCACCAGACAATAACGCAAACATCCAGAATTGATTATGACTCATCTAAACAAAAGATATATAAAAAGCGTAAAAGCAAAAATCACAAAGACTTTAGGGTTGTAGCTTGGCTTGGTTAACAAGGAAGTGTCATTTCTCAAGGCCATTGAAACGAAAGGGTCAATACCTAAGAGAGCATTCAATATCACATTTGCATCCACACATCCCTATCAACCGATCACACACTTTTATTGCTCAAGAGTTCACCCTTTTAATTTAAGGGAAACTAGCTATATACAAAGCTCTTTTCTTTTTCTTTTTATTTTCTTTTTCTTCTTTTTTTTTTCTTTTTCTTTTCTCTCTTGAGCAATCACTTATTCTTTTCTCCACACCAATACAACCAAAATTTTTATTCTCCCCACCTTAAATATTACCACCACATAATCACGAATGCTCCATATTCTAAGGTGAAAAGGAATCAATCCTAACCACGTTTCATGGTACTCTTTAAGGTTTAAAAGAAAGTCATCAAGATTCAAATCAAAACTCGGCAATGGTACCGATTGAATCTTGGCAAAGCGGCTCAAAGTGGTTAGCAAATACTCACACACTCACCGGGTAGGTTATATTTGGTAGAGAAGTTATACTCGTAATGCGAAACAAAATGCTTTGATCACTTTCATGCTTTACACAATTTAATAAAAATGTATGATTAATCATAAGAAAAACGAGTTAAAACGCACATTTCTGGTATCCAGCACAATTATATATATACAGTGGAAAGTCTCCTCACAACTATATCTGGGCTAAAGTGATTCACAATTGAACTAATTTTACCAACAGAAATTAATGACAACTAATTTGTACAATTAAAAGCATCAGAATCAAAGGTACTTGATAAATAAAACGATAAAGGATGTACCTTGCACGTACAGTTTTCAACTTATATCATCACCACTCAAATTGTATTGCATCACCCACATTCATTGTGACATCAAAAATTTGTGTTCCAGCTAATTAACCATCAGGGCAACTATCAAAAACCATTATTTCTTCAACATAAACGCTAAAATAAAACTACTTAAAATAAATTGAACTATATATATATATATATATATATATATATATATATATATATATATATATATATATATATATATATATATAAACCACACCAAACGGTGTTAACTATCCAAAGGCGTAAACTTAGCCTTTCAAAGTACCTCATCCAAAAGGATGGAACAAAATTAAAAACAAAGCAACTAAAATTTGTTCTAACATAAAACTAAAAACAATAAAACATAAAACAATAAAACATAAAATCTACTCCTTATCGGAACTCTCCGGATCATCCTGCTCCATCCCCTCCTCAGGATCTGGCCTTCCCTCAGGCCATGAAGCATAAGCAGACAAATCATCCCTAGAACCAACAGGCTGCTGCAGAGACAACTGCCGGATAGAATCCTGCAAAAACATAAATGCTCTCTGATGCGCCATGTGCATCTGATAGTTCCAATCACCTGTATCACCATACTCAGGACCAGCAGGTGGTGCAGCAGCAACCGGAACAGCTTGAGCAGCATCAGGAAGGCCAGGTGCATTAGCAGCAACACCATGAGGACGACCACCAGGCAGACAGTACCTGTTAGCAAAAATATCATCGATAATGCCATCCATGGGAATCATTCCCCCAGATGGAAACCGGACTCCAGCTTTCCTGCACAAACCCATTATCAGACCAGGAAAAATCAATCTACACTTTACCCCATCGCCATGACGAGTCCCATTCAGGGCGACTCTATTCAGCTCATTTTCCACAATCCTCGACACATCAATGTTGAATGCAGTATAGGGCAAGCAACAAAAGATTTGGAAATATTGATCAGGGAATTATCGTCCTCAGAGATGGAGAGATGCCATTCAACAGTTTCTACGGTTTCGAGCTTTGGATTGAATGCGCAAAAAGTAAACAAAGATATAGACATTAAAAGAATAAACACATTCTTAGAAGAGAAATAACTTATCAGGAATGTAAATATATTCACTCTTCACAAACATACACTTACCAACCCGTTATACTCAGCCTACGATACCCATCTATGTTATCAGGTATCTCTCACATAAGCGTCCATCTCTGGAGCACAAACGAGATCATCTCACAACTAAGGTTATCTCTAACGCGAAGTCGCGAGAACATCTGTATTCTCGCGTCGGCGATCTCTCGCGCGCCGCTCAAACACCAAAGCATTAAGAACAGATACAAACAGTGAATGCTAGCTCTAAATCTATCTCTAGAGTTCAGAACCAACAGATTATCATCCTAGATAAGGATTCAAGAAGTTTATCTCTAAAGCACCCCAAATCCCCAGCATAGAGCAAAAATCCAGGATAATATCAACACAGATTTGTAAAGCAAGTTAAACATAACATTATAATCGGTAAATATACATAAGATTCAAGTAAATATACAAACAAAACCCAAACAAAGAGAAATACACAAAGAAGAAGAGAAATGAACCGAAAATCTCCCGGTTTGTCAGCTCCGTTCGACGCTCAATCCACCCCCAATCATCCAAATGCAACCTCCGAAGTTGTTTTCTAAGCTAATCTACCCTAAGAATGAAGGTTTGATGATTTGGGAACAATTACCCCAAAACATAACCTAAAAATGTGATTTTTACCCCTATTTAACGAGCTGATATCTATCATGGTCGCTCAGCGGAGGTACTCCCGCTTAGCGGCTGACAGCAAAAGTGAAATCTTGTTTTCGCCATAAGTTGAGAACCGTAACTCCGAATTGCGCCCGGTTCGAAGCGTTGGAAAGCTTATTCAATGCTCTATCCGATAATGAATGAATGGAAACCAAATTGATGATTTTTATCATCCTCATTTTGAGTCTTTGGAAGTCCGCTTGACGGTGGCTAAGCGGGCTTGCACCAAAACTGCGAAATCGATGTCGTGCTTTTGACACTTTATTCCTCAAGGCTTCAATAAGCATGAATACCTATAAAAACAAAGGAAAAACTATCAAATGGTATAAAAGTATATGAAAATACAACTATTCACGAAGTATACGTATTTATACACAAAACGGGGAATTATTCAAACGGTATTAACAAAAGTATCGATAAGTGCCACTATTTACATACACAAAATAAGTACATTTTGGCACTTATCAAACTCTCCCCAACTTGAAATTTTGTTTGTCCTCAAACAATGTCAAATAAATCAAAGAATTAAAAGTAATAAACCAAAGAATCGTGAATCAACAAGTTTTGAAAACCAAAAACAAATGTATGGCTCAATACATAAATGTATAGACAAAGTAAATACTTACCACTATCCTACAACGACAACATGTAAATGAAACGAATCCTAAGCACAAAAAGCATACAAAATATTCTAACACAATACATGCTCACATCATGAATCACACCTAGCAAAAAGTCATCAATGGATGAAGAACACACAAAGGTGAAGGACTTTTAACACTCATCCAACAATCTTGCAAACAAAAGATTAAATTATGCATTCATCCAAAAATCACATTGAAGATATAAAAGCAAGAATCACAAGGACTTTTAAAGGTTGTAATGTGGCTTGGTTAACAAACAAGGGATATGTCCTAAGGCTAATCGAAACAAAAACTTGCCTAAACCTAAGGGAGTGATCAATCCACAAAGTTCCAAGCAATGAAATCTCGATTAAACTTACTCCTTAACCACAAGTTTCTCAAACCAATCACCATACTTATTAGCACAATTATTCGCTTCTCTTTTCTTTTTGTTTTTCAAAACTTTTTCACATTTTTTCTTTCTTTTTCTTTTCCTTCCTTTTCAATTTTTTTTTCTTTTTCTTTCTTTTCAACCTCATAGCAACAACCAAATAAGTAGAAACCATTTTCTCCCCAACTTGAATTCGACCACATCATCATGTGAATACTCCCTACTTCTAAGGCAAGGTAAAAACTCAAACAAAAAATCATGGTTGAGGGTTCAAGAAAACAAATAATCAATCATCCATGCAAAAATGAGAACTAAACACTCAAAGATAAGCATTTAGCAAAAACAACATGGACATTGACAAAAAGGCTCAAAAGGGTTAACAAATGATCACACACTCACAAGGTGAATTGACTATTTGGTTATGGTGGTTGTGCTCAAAATGAAACAAAATGCCTTGATCATTTTCATGCTTTCATAAAATCAACATAAACAAAAGATTAAACATAATAAAATCCAGTTAAAACAAAGATTGTGACCTCCAGCATATATGAACAATGGAAAGCTTCCTCACATTTATGGTTTGGGAACTAAAGTGATTCAATCAACAAGCAAGTAATGTAAAAGAATGAATTGTATGGTAATTGTACAAATGAAAAGTTTCCTAAACATGCTATGCTATAGAAAGCGATAAATGAGTACCTTGAATTATACACTTCAAAAACAATATCCTACCATACATCCGCAAGATGAAAGACTCAAGCTTTGGAAAATCACCTCAAAAATCTTCGAATCACCGAACAAAATTTGAGTAAAAACAACCAACAAAAGAATTAGAAAAACAAAACTATTATCTACTGCTAAATATCCTTGGTGAGAGTGGGAAACATAATAGAACCAAGTGGAATTGGAACCCCACTGGTACAAAGCAAGAAAACAAAATTTTGCTATGCTCTCTTAGCGAGCTCTGCTCCGCTTAGCGATGACAGAAAAAACCAGAAAAACCATAACAGAATTAGGTGTTTCAGCCCTTTCCACTTCACCTAAATACCTCTTATACTAGAATATAAACAAAAATTTACACCCGTTGGGGTGCCTCCCAACAAGCGCTTGTTTTACGTCGTTAGCTCGACGCCTTATTATTTTGGTGTTTGGAAAGTAGCTTCCTCCCGTCATGCCATGGTGACGTCTCACCGCGCAAACCTAAAGAAAGTGTCCTAACCAAAGCACTCAACAAACGTTACGGGTACAAATATATACAATGATTAAACGAACATAAAGGAAAACACAAGTATAAAAATATGTACATGAACAAACACATATATACAAACATGAAACACATATAACTATTAACATACACAAAGAGAAAGTTGGTGAGTGTTGGATGCACAAGTTGAAAAGTGAAGAATTGTAAGGAAATATCTAATCCGAGATCATCAACATGTTTCACCAACATTCACCAACAAAAGTATATTTGTATGTAACATATACAAGTAAAACTATATGGTGAACATAAACAAGTAAACATGTACAAGTAAGTATATATACAAGTGAAATTATACAAGTAAACATATACAATATATACGTTATATACAAAGCTCAAAACCACGAAAACTATTGCGATGCAATTCAAACAACCATCCCCGGCAACGGCGCCATTTTGTTGAATGCAGTATAGGGCAAGCAACAAAAGATTAGGAAATATTGATCCGGGAATTATCGTCCTCAGAGATGGAGAGATGCCATTCAACAGTTTCTACGGTTTCGAGCTTTGGTTTGAATGCGCAAAAAGTAAACAAAGATATAGACATTAAAAGAATAAACACATTCTTAGAAGAGAAATAACTTATCAGGAATGTATATATATTCACTCTTCACAAACATACACTTACCAACCCGTTATACTCAGCCTACGATACCCATCTATGTTATCAGGTATCTCTCACATAAGCGTCCATCTCTGGAGCACAAACGAGATCATCTCACAACTAAGGTTATCTCTAACGCGAAGTCGCGAGAACATCTGTATTCTCGCGTCGGCGATCTCTCGCGCGCCGCTCAAACACCAAAGCATTAAGAACAGATACAAACAGTGAATGCTAGCTCTAAATCTATCTCTAGAGTTCAGAACCAACAGATTATCATCCTAGATAAGGATTCAAGAAGTTTATCTCTAAAGCACCCCAAATCCCCAGCATAGAGCAAAAATCCAGGATAATATCAACACAGATTTGTAAAGCAAGTTAAACATAACATTATAATCGGTAAATATACATAAGATTCAAGTAAATATACAAACAAAACCCAAACAAAGAGAAATACACAAAGAAGAAGAGAAATGAACCGAAAATCTCCCGGTTTGTCAGCTCCGTTCGACGCTCAATCCACCCCCAATCATCCAAATGCAACCTCCGAAGTTGTTTTCTAAGCTAATCTACCCTAAGAATGAAGGTTTGATGATTTGGGAACAATTACCCCAAAACATAACCTAAAAATGTGATTTTTACCCCTATTTAACGAGCTGATATCTGTCATGGTCGCTCAGCGGAGGTACTCCCGCTTAGCGGCTGACAGCAAAAGTGAAATCTTGTTTTCGCCATAAGTTGAGAACCGTAACTCCGAATTGCGCCCGGTTCGAAGCGTTGGAAAGCTTATTCAATGCTCTATCCGATAATGAATGAATGGAAACCAAATTGATGATTTTTATCATCCTCATTTTGAGTCTTTGGAAGTCCGCTTGACGGTGGCTAAGCGGGCTTGCACCAAAACTGCGAAATCGATGTCGTGCTTTTGACACTTTATTCCTCAAGGCTTCAATAAGCATGAATACCTATAAAAACAAAGGAAAAACTATCAAATGGTATAAAAGTATATGAAAATACAACTATTCACGAAGTATACGTATTTATACACAAAACGGGGAATTATTCAAACGGTATTAACAAAAGTATCGATAAGTGCCACTATTTACATACACAAAATAAGTACATTTTGGCACTTATCAATCAACATTATCGCCATTCAAGATACACTGAACCAGGCCTACAATATCAATGGTGATGGAGGAAGTGTGACTTCGTGGCCTTATGTTGTAAAGGACCACCGAGGTCACCAACTGAGCGTCCTCCGTCAACTGACTACGAATAAAAGTCTTCGGTAGCCCAACCCTAGTCAGAGTATAAGTAAAACCAGGACGACAAATCTTCTCCCTAATACTCTCCACATCCCAATTTCCTCTATTCAATTTGGGATGGTACTCACATTCTTCCACCAAAGGGTATACTGGCAACGGCGCCATTTTGTTGAAAGAGTATACTGGAGTACTTTTCATTTATATCGTATCCACATGGATTATTGCGATATCACCGCCGTTCTATAGCCTATTTTGTCTTGAGTTAATGTTACTTTGGTTTTGAGTTTGCAAAAGTTCATTCAATACTTGTAGTAACAAGGAGTAAATTAATGAAAGTTCTATGTTAAAGAAAATGTATCAAGATTCAATTTCATCGACCTAACTTTGTATGCCTCCTTATAAATATATGTATATGAACTCGTTAACAATCAATATAATTACGTATCGACGTCTATACCGTCTGTGTCCGCAACGATATAGTTAGATTTACCGTATTGTTTAACCGACGATTTCTCCACCGTTTAAACAATACAAATAACGTTTTAAAACCGATACTAAGTAAACATCAAACGCTAAATCCATGTCTGCAACTTATAGTTTGATAGATGATGAAATTAGATCAAGGTGCAAACATTGATGTCTCAAACACTTATACCATAGAAAAGCTTTATTAACAAACTAAACCATCTATATTGATCATCACTTGTTCATACATACTATATTCACAAGAAAAACATACAAAATTATAGGAGGATTACATCTTATCTTGATACAAAAGAGATTTAGCTATCCATGAAAATGGTAGCTTGCTCAAAAATGTAAGGATGAAGAACAACAAGCATCTACGGCGATTAATGGACGATCAAAGCTTCGATTGTCCAATTCTTCAGTTTGCTACAGTAGTTAGGGTTCCTTGAGCTCTTAAGATGATCAAGAAGAATTAAAATATCTGATTTGCACTATATATAGTAATTCTGTTTTCTATCCAGGGCGCGTCGCGCCCTCCAGCGTGCTTCGCGCCAATACACTCAAAAGTTAAACCGCCCAAACGCGTGACGCGCGCAACTCTCTGCTGGAAGCTTCACAAAATATCTTGCCCAGGGCGCGACGCGCCCATATCACCGTGCGACGCGTGCAAACCTCTGCCCAACAGGCTTCAATCAAGGCCAAAACTTGCTCAATAACTTCCCAAAATGAGCTAAAACCTACAAAATCATAACTAAAACACATATTAACATAAAATGAAAGCTAAAAATTATAAACTATAAATAATTATCTAAAACTTCAGGGTATTGTACGAATACTCGATAAAAACGGTCGAAAGGTGCCACTTATTAAACTAAATATTAACACAATTTGACACTTAACAACTATAAAAGACACATTTAACCTCTGATACAAAATGCATTTAACCTCATCTAGAGAAGTCATGTAATAAAGTGCATCATAAGAAGTTGCCACTTGACCCCTCAGTTATTAAAAATTCGAGGGATGAAATTATCTACACATGAGTTTGATCCTCAACAAAAAACTTTTTTATATTTTCAAAATTATCGCGACACATACCTCTCGGTTTATGATCAAAACCAAGGAGAAAAATAACTACTTATTTTAAATACTTATTAATTTGTTTTCACATGATATCAATAAAAAACTACAATGATTACACAGAATATTAAAGCAAAAATATTTAACAAATTTTAAATCTGATTCATCGTCATCAGTGTTAGTGAAGAACAAATGATGGATTTTGCATTTATTTGTTTCAATATATTTTTAATGCATTTTGCATTTACTTGTTTCTGATATAAAACAAAAAAAGGTTAGATAAATATAACAAAGGAATAAAGATAAACTAAGGGATAATGATGATTTGTAAAATAAATGCGTCTTTTTTGTTTTAAATAAAACGTAAAATTACAGGAATTGAGAATCGAAGCTCAAACTCTTAACAATCTTTTATGTCAGTTATGTCAGCAACCTTATTTTGTGACAATTCTTCAGCCATCCACATTGCTAACAACTCCTCGTTTCATGAACGACAAAAACACCTTGAATTGGACTGCCACTTTGTACGTGAAAAGCTGCAACAAAAACGGTTTTGTCTCCTACCGGTCCCTTCTCATCAACAACTAGCAGATGTTTTCACTAAACCTTTAGACCTTGAGCCTTTTTCTGTGAATTTAACTAAGCTTGGTTTACATTCCATATACCCCAAGCTTAAGGAGGGGTATTAACCGTATTGGGCCTCTTATTGTAGGTTTATATTAGCCCATTACCATATTTTCTAGATTGGGCTTTTATGCTATACTGGGCCTAGGTCTAAATATATACTTCATGTAACTATCCATTTCATTCAATGCATTGAATTCAATTTTCCTTTCCCGCCATCAATGGCTTCTCTTTCAATCACACATACTCTGTAATATGGTATCAGTGTAAACCTAATTTTCTCTCTCTTCCGCATTCTTCGTTTTTCCATTCTTTCTTCAACCTTCTTTGATTCATTACCATGTCGTCTTCCTATGATGAAGAACGACCCACAGTCACTTATGAGAATTCATCAAAATCTAAAGATCCTTGCCTCAATCCACGAAATCCCTATTACCTGCATCCAGGTGAAAACCCAGGTGCTACCATCGTTGCTCCACTGCTTGCTGATCATAATTACCACAACTGGAGTAAATCCATGCGCATAGCTTTGACCTCAAAGAACAAGATCAACTTCATCAATGGTGTTCTTCCAAAACCATCATCCACACATTCAGATTTCGAGCTTTGGGATCATGCCAATAGCATAGTTCTTTCTTGGATCAATCACACTTTATCTCCACATATCGCACAAAGCAATATCTGCTTCGATTCGGCATTCAATCTTTGGGAAGATCTCAAAGAACGGTTCACGAAAGGTAATCACTTTCGATTTTCCGATCTTTTACGCGATCTTCACTCTATTCAACAAGGGGATAGATTCTCTTATTCAATTTACAGACTAGGTCCACATTTATCTCTAGAGACTGCTCCTTCCATGAACACACTTTCCCTTACATTCCTCATCCTTCACAATCTTATCCTAACACTTCTCCTTTGGACACACATACCTCCACTATTCCCTTTCTTTTTGACCATAACATCACACACACAACCTTCTTTAATCCAGGAAAATGTTACTTCTCCTTCCCCTGTCCATACTTCCCCTACCCCCCCCCCCCCAACTTCACCTCTTCAACCTACTGACAATATTCATGCATCACCTAATAATCCTCAAAGTCTTCAAACACAGGATCAGTCCCTTATCCCTGTCCCTGCAAAACCTATTCAACCTTTACCTAGAACCTCTACAAGAATAAGATCTGCCCCTGCTCATTTAAAAGACTTTGATTGTAATGTTGTGTTTTCTTCTCCTTTATATGACATTTCGAAATACATTTCATATGCAAACATATCTCCTGCTTTCTTTTCTTATATGTCTGCTATAAATACAAACATTACACCTACTAATTACCAACAAGCAAGCCAAGATCCTGAATGGATCAAGGCAATGAATGTTGAGATCACAGCTTTCACAGCCAATAACACTTGGCAACTCACTCCTCTTCCAAAAGGTAAGAAGCCCATTGGATGTAAATGGGTCTACAAGATCAAATTCAACTCCAATGGTACCATAGAGAGACACAAGGCCAGGTTAGTAGCTCAAGGCTTCAACCAAATCCAAGGTATAGACTACTTTGAAACATTCTCTCCTATTGCTAAACTAACCACTGTAAGATTAATACTATGTCTTGCTTCTTCCTTAAATCTGCATTTATTCCAGCTTGATGTACATAATGCTTTCCTCCATGGTACATTGGATGAAGAAGTCTACATGACTCTCCCTAAGGGCATGCAATCTTCTCATCCAAATGTAGTGTGTAAACTTCTCAAATCCATTTATGGCCTAAAACAGTCTAGTAGGCAATGGTTTGAAAAGCTTTCCACTATTTTAACTCTTAACAACTTCACTAAATGTACATCAGACCACTCACTATTTATCCATAATTCTAAAATTTTTACACCTATATCCTAATTTATGTTGATGACATTCTCATTGCAGGCAATAATCTTGACATTATCAATTCCACAAAAGAAACTCTCAAACACCATTTTCCATATCAAATATCTTGGACATCTGAAATACTTTTTGGGGCTTGAGCTTGCACGCAACGACAAAGGCATCAACATTTTCCAAAGAAAATACACTTTAGACTTGTTAGACAATGCTGGTCTCCTTGGATGCAAACCATCTTCCACTCCTATGACTTGAGACACAAGATTGACTTCCATAGATGGGACTATTTTAGCAGATCCATCACCATATAGACGATTGATTGGCCAACTCATATATCTCCTGAACACACAGCCATACATCTCCTATGCTGTTCAACAACTAAGTCATCATATGCACTCCCCAACTGATCAACATTACTCAGCAGCCCTGCGTGTTCTAAGATATCTTAAGGGTTCTCCTGCTCAAGGTATCTCCTTTCCCACTCATTCAACACTTCAGCTTAAGGCGTTTTCAGACTCGGACTGGGCCACTTGTCCTAAAACAAAAAGATCTGTTACGGGATACTGCATATATCTTGATGATTCCCTCATCTCCTAGAAATCAAAGAAACAACCTAATTTGTCTAGAAGCTCAACTGAAGCAGAATACCGTTCCATGGCTTCCACTGTCTGCGAGTTACAATGGCTGACCAACCTCCTCACAGAATTACGTGTTCCTTTCATCCAACCAGCAACCTTATTCTGTGACAATGCTTCAGCCATCCACATTGCTAACAACTCCTCGTTTCATGAACGAACCAAACACCTTGAATTGGACTGCCACTTTGTACGTGAAAAGCTGCAACAAAAACTGTTTCGTCTCCTATCGGTCCCTTCTCATCAACAACTAGCAGATGTTTTCACTAAACCTTTAGACCTTAAGTCTTTTTCTTCAAATTTAACTAAGCTTGGTTTACATTCCATATACCCCAAGCTTAAGGAGGGGTATTAACCGTATTGGGCCTCTTATTGTAGGTTTATATTAGCCCATTACCATATTTGCTAGATTGGACTTTTATGCTATACCGGGCCTAGGTCTAAATATATACTTCATGTAACTATCCATTTCATTCAATGCATTGAATTCAATTTTGCTTTCCCGCCATCAATGGCTTCTCTTTCAATCACACATACTTTGTAATAATATATATATATATATATATATATATATATATATATATATATATATATATATATATATATATATATATATGCATACTTAAGAATAATGTTTCTGTTGAAAAGATCTAATCTCCTTATTTTATATTAAACAATGTTGTGTGTCTGTCTGACAAATGACTATGTTTAGAAAGAAAAAAAGTATCATTAGTCTAAAAACTTCTTGTATAAGTCTTTAAATATTGATTTCCCATTTTTCATACTATTCTTCTTTCAATACGTCTTCTCTTTCTCTCTTTAAAGCTAATCTTTTAAGCTTTCTTCAACACATAATTTGATCTCACTCAAAAAATATCTTTTAAATTTTTGAACTTCGAGGATAATAGCATGTTGCATTATTCATTGCAATCAAAGGCAGACTTTACAGTGTCGTTTCATATTAACATATTCTTTTGATATCCATTTCATGCAAAAAGGAACTTCGCTATTGGCTACGAAGGGACCCATTTTTTATAAGCCATGGTTTTTTATGATTTTTTTTTTTTTTTTGCAGGAATTCAAAAGTTTTAAACAAAGGGATCCTCTACAAAAGTCACTGAATACAACTTTTGTCGAGTATCTTTACATGCATGCATTTGATGTCTTTTAGCTATCAAAATGGATTAGATAACTCTTTCATCTACACCTTCTATTTACTATATTTTATGTATAGCTCTTTATATGTTGTTGTATTTATTTATCATATTATAGTATAAGAATATTTTACTTTTGAGAAACTTCGTTTTGCTTTATTTTAGAAAAACTGCGGAGGATGTCTTAGAATCCAACGTCAAGCATTGCTTTTAAGAGATTCATGATATAAAGTTATAAAAATATTCTATATAAAATTATAAACTTATTTTGTTAAATTTGAGTCCAGGCTATTTATTAACTTAATATTTATGTTTTAAATGTATTAAAAATATATAATTTTAAATAATTTTTACACATTTATAACTTTATAAAATTTTTATTTATAATGAATAATTTTTTTTTCAGTAAGCAAATTATATTAAAAGGAGAATTAAGGGTTCTCAACACTTGTTTACACAAAGAAAGGGGAGATAACCCCGTCAAAAAACCGAGAGAGATTACAAACTAATTGGTACTACGAAAGAAATAACAAAGGATCTTTGTTAAATTCGTAAAAGTTGGGGTTGTAGGGGTTGCAGAGAGCTCTGAAAAGGACTATGCAGTAAAAGCAACGCAAGAACAAGACTTGGCAAAATCAGTAATTAATGCTGATGGAGGGAGCATTAATTGTTGGGCACGTAGATGAAGCGCCAAATCCAGAGGATATTAAGTCTATTAGGTGCGAGAACTATAATGTGGGCCAGAATGAATGTGAAGTGGGTTGTTTGGTGGTGGATCAGGAAGACTCTGACCCAATCTCTTGTTCACCTGATGAGCCCATGAGATTTGTAAAAACACCAAAGCCCAAGAAGGTTTTACCTATTGAGGAGATATATCAAAATATCACTATCCCTTTTGCTCCTTCATATTTTTCGGCTTTACTTCAATCCCAATCTATTCCCAAATTTCAAACCCTACAAATCTTGTCCCCTGTCATCTGTAATGTTGAAGCATCACAGTCAATAGAGGGATCACTTTTATGCTGTAATTCCATTGCAGATTCTGGAGTTAATCAAGGAAACAGACTTATTTTGAAGTCAATTGAAGGAATGTCAGCAAAAGTATGGAGCTCAATCAAAGAACTTGGAATAGAAGGAGAGGAAGATGATGAGGTTTTTGAAGGGATTGTACGGGATATTGAAGCAAGGGAAAGAGTTTTTTTTAAACCAGGAAGAAGAAATCAGTTAGTGCCCCATGAATATTGGCACTTTCAATATAAGAGGGGGTGGAAACTCAGCAAAGAGAAGAAGAGTAAGTCAAATTTTTGATAAAGCAAAAGCTGACTTCTGTTTTATCCAAGAGACAAAAATCGAGAAGCTGGAGGTGGGTTAAGCGAAAAGCTTCTGGGGATTGAAGGATTGTGAGTGGTCAGCTGTGGGATCAGCTGTGGAATAATTGAACCTCTCTTCAGCTTTAAAGATAAAGGTGTTCTGGGAGTAAAAGCGGATTGGAAATGTACTAACTGTTACTTTCTTCCTACTATAGAAAGAAGGATCAGCGCACGGATCAGGCTTTCGCGGAAATAGGCGAATGCTATTAACATATATTCTTCTTGTTGTATTGCTGAAAAGAGAGTAATGTGGAATGGATTGTTGAAGTGGAAACAAAAATTGTCAGTTGGAGAGTGGATAACTGGGCGTGATTTTAATGCAATTAAAACAGGAGAAGAAAGAAGGGGGGAGATTCAAACAAGCAGGGTAGAAATGGAGGAGTTTTCAAAGTTAATTGAATTAGTGGAGGTGGCGGACTTGCCAATGATAGGGAATAAGTTCACATGGTTAAACTCAAATGGTAAAGCGCGAAGTAGGATTGACAGAATATTACTATCAGAAGGCATCAATAATTTATGGAATGCAGTGGCTCAAGTGCCCGAGAAAAGGGATAATTTGGATCATAGGCCGGTATGGGTGAAATCTAGCAACTTGGATTGGGGACCCAAACCCTTCAAAGTGTTTAACTGTTGGTACGAACATGGAGAGTTTTTGAAGTTTGTAAAGTTGGAGTGGAACTCACATATTGGGTCTGGAACAAGTGCCTTCATACTTATGGAAAAACTTAAAAGCTTAAGAGAGAGATTGAGGTGGTGGAACTATAATTTCTTTGGATGGGTTGACATGAAAGTTGAAGAAGAGGTGGAGGAGCTCAATGGGTTAGAAGTTGACGATTTACTTGTCTCAAGTCAATTAAGTCAGGAGAGGGTGGAAAAAAGAAGGCAACTTCAAGAAAGTATATGGAGGAACATAAACCATAAAGAGAGTATTCTAAAGCAAAAATCAAGGATGAAGAAGAAATTCAATAGTTTCTAAACAAACTGAGCAGGGTGTTCTAGAGGAGGTTGTGGATGTGAAAAGGGGGTGAAAGATCATTTTGAGAAGAGGTTTAGAAAGAATACGAATCCTAGACCAAGCTTAAGGAGGATTGAATTCAACAAATTGTCTGAAGCAGAGAGAGTGCATTTGGAAGAAGAGTTCTCAAGGGAGGAAATTAAAGAAGTCGTGTTTAGTTGTGAAGGCGACAGAAGCCCAGGGCCAGATGGTTTTAACATTGATTTTGTTAAAAAAAATGTTGGGAATTTGTGGGAAATGAATTTGTACCGTGTGTACAAGACTTCCATCAAAAAGCTACTCTTCCACGAGCTATGACAACATCATTTCTTGCATTAATTCCAAAGGTAGAACATCCGCAAGGGTTAGATGAATTCAGGCCCATTTGTTTAGTTGGGTGTATTTACAAAATAATCTCCAAATTGCTTGCTGCCATATTAGGTAAAGTGTTAGGGAAGTTAATCTCTAAATCTCAAACAGCTTTCGTCCCAAGAAGACAGATTTTAGATGGTGTGCTAGTCACGAATGAGATTTTAGATTATGCCAAAAGAAAGAAAAAGAGTTGTCTATTGTTTAAGGTAGATTTTGCGCATACGTACGATTGTATGGATTGGGATTTTCTAAAAGAAATGCTTTCCAAAATGGAGTTTGGCTCAAGGTGGATGAAATGGATGGATGCTAGTATTTTTAATAGCAATGTGTCTGTATTGGTGAATGGAAGCCCTACTGAAGAGTTCAAATTATATAGAGGATTAAGGCAAGGCGATCCTTTTTCCCCATACTTGTATACAATTGTGGCTGAAGGGTTAACAGGGATTGTAAGACAGTCAACAATGGGCGGAGGATTTAAAGGATTTAGAATCAATACAGAGGCGATATATGATTTGCTACAATTTGCTGATGACATTATTTTGGTGGGAGAGGGATCATGGAATAATCTATGGTCATTAAAAGTTATTCTAAGAGGGTTTGAAATGGTGTCGGTACTAAGAATAAATATGTGGAAGAGCAAGATGTATGGTGTGGGTATTGATCAGTACTTTCTACAAGCAGCAAGTCAATTCTTATCTTGTAAATTGGACAGTATCCCTTTCAGGTTCCTTGGTATAGTAGTAGGGGAAATCCTCGAAGGCCCAATTTTTGGAATCCGGTCATTACCAACATGAAGGCAAAACTCTCCCCATGGATAGGTAGATTATTGTCCATTGGTGGTCGAGTTACTCTTATAAACTCTGTTGTCATTAACCTACCTGTATATTATCTTTCTTTTTTCAAAATTCCCGACAAGGTTAAAGAGGAGATTGTCAAAGTTCAAAGAAACTTCTTATGGCACAGTGCAGAAGAGAGGAAAGGTGTGAATTAGATTAGTTGGAAGACAATCTGTAAGCATAAGGAAGATGGTGGTCTTGGTATAAAAGACATGGTGGCTTTCAACAAGGCACTTTTTACTAAATGGCTATGGAGGTTTCTCAAGGAAGATAACGCAATTTGAAGAGGTATTCTTGAGGAAAGATATGGTATACTATACGAAAGAATTTTGTTTAAAATAATTAAGGCAAGAAATTCCATGAAGTCTATATGGTGGCGAGATGTGATGCAGATTGGGGATGCTACTGAAGAGAGTGGATTCACTCAATTACTATCAATCAGAATTGGGGATGGAACCAAAACTCCTTTTGGCTTACAAGGTGGATTGGACAAAGGCCATTACACTATATATTTCCTAATTTATTTCAGGTAGTTGCAAATAAACATGGAAGCGTGCAATCCATGGGAGAATGGGTGGAAAACGCATGACAATGGAGGATCGAAAGCGAGGTAACGGAATAAAACTAGGAGGTAAAAAGGGAGAAAGAGGAACTGTTGACTATCTTAGTAGGAGTGGAGCCAATTTATTTTATGCAGGATAACTTTGTATGGCCTTTGGATGGAATGGCAAGGTACTTAGTTAAAACATATTAATGTAAGTTGTAGGTGGAATCAGATGGAGAAGAAGAGGTACCAAGTAATATGGAAGCTTTGAAAGCAATATGGAGAGCAAGGATGCCATCGAAGGTGAAAATATTTGGGTGGAGACTGTTAAAAGATATTTTACCAACAAGATTCCAATTATTGAAAAGGGGCATTATTGAAGAAGATAATGGTAGTTTATGTGTGTTCGGGTGTTCGCAGGTGGAAGATGCACAACATTTGTTCTTAAACTGTGAAAAACTAAGAGGGGTTTGGGAGAAGTTGCAGATTTGGCTGGGAATCACACTGAATGGGGAGAACAATTGCTGTAGTCACTTTATGCAAATGATGGAAGCTTTAAAATTCAAATGTTCGCCGAAGAGAGTGGGAGTTATTTAGGTGGCAATTTGCTGGTGCATTTGGAAATAACGAAACGAGATCATCTTCAACAATGCAGTGGGAGACATGGACGAAAATGTGCATAACGTGAAAATGTATACTTGGTGGTGGTGGCTATAGGTAATAAACAGAAAATATTGTGTAATTTTTATGAGTGGAATCATTCACCCTTAGTGTTTATGTTGTGTAATTAGATGGAAGGCTGTAGAATTGTTAGAAAAATGGAAGCCTTTGTAATGGTCTGATGAGTACTATTGGTGCTCCATTTAAATATATCACTGATTATAAAAAAAATCGTAAAAACTACAAATGGGATGTGTAACGAATAATGTTATTGCAGTCAATTGACATATTTTTGTAGCGATTTGTTTAATAAGATGTTTTAATTTGTTGCGAAATATTCTATCTCTAGTTGTCACTGACACGCGTTGCTCATAATGTTGTGATTTTTTTCAATATTTATTAAAAGATTTGTTTTAGATTTATTTTAATAAAAAATTTGCAAAGATTATATTTGGGAAAATATTTTTTACTAATTGGTTTGAAAAATATTTTATTGAATCATAAATCTAATTGAAGAAGATGTAATTAAAAGAATTGAACTGTTGAATATTGGATTCTTATGATTTTTTATTGAACTCTATTGAGCTTTTGGATGAATGTATTTCCTATATAAAGAGATGATTCTCCTTATTTAAAGACTTACATTTGTAGAAAGAAATTGATTGTGTCATATTTGAGTTTCTTTGAGTCTTTGTATTTTATTTTTTGTGTATAATACTCTATCTTAGAGAGTCTTTCATATTTTAGAGAGATAGAATATTTGACATGTATTTGTTTTTATTTATAAACAAACAATTTGCATCGAAGACGAGTAATAGGGATACTCAAATCTTGATACAAAGTGGAAAGAAACAAAGAATGCAACAAACAAAAGAAAGCAAAGCTTAGGACCTGAAATCTAAATATCTAACCGGGTCTATGGACCAATCTATCCATTTTTTGATTTAATGACCCATTCACATTGTGTTTAAGCCAATTTAATGACATTTAGAGCCTTAGAGGCCTATATAAACTTGTTGTATCATTGGAACAAAACACCCAAATGATTATCTTACTTTACCTTAAGCAAACTTCTTGTTTTTTGTGTCATACATTGTACTATTTTTCTGCATTTTACTGTGTTATTAAGTTCTCTTTAGAGCATATTTGTAACATCGAGAACTCAGTGCAATACATGTTTATCTTTTCTTTGTTTTATCTTATTATGTACATGTGCGTAAGTATGACTATGTACTCGTTTAATTTAACTATGTCTGAGTAATTTTCTTAGGACTTAGGATCATGAGGATTGTCTCATGACAAACCTCATGTACTTTTTCGACTGTTTCACTATGAGAAATTTATAAAAAGTTTTTCTAGCATTTGCAATTTTTATGCTTAAGTCTTTTCGAAAGAAGAGGCAAGATAGATGTCATTCACATGCTGAAAAGGCGTGACTTGGTATCTAAATTGTATATAGCGGGAAACTGAGTTGAGAAGATGAAAGTGTCTCAAATTCGGTTGACAAAGTTTTATTTTCATAATTGTAATTTTAAATTGTTTTAGAACATATAGGCTACACCGATGAAAGTGGGTAGCATATTTGATTAGAATAGAACGACCCAACGACGGAAGTGGGTGTTAGTCATTGTTTTCTATGTTTCTACAACTTGAGTTTATTTTCTTGTAATGAATTGGAATCTAAATGAGTCTGTTAGAGGCATGACTCATCGACTATAAATCCTACTTTTCAAATTTATATTTTCAAAACATAACTAACTTTCCAAAATCACAACATCGATCATTTTAGATAAACAAAGAATTAAAAGAACTCAATAAACCAAAACTTGTCTCTGTGGAACTATACTCTATTTTATCACTTTGATATAGTTGTGCACTTGTAGCGTGTCAAGTTTTTGGCGCCTTGTCGAGGACCAACATTTTGATATTGTTATTTTGTTGCTGTCTAGAATAAGATAATTTTATGTTTTTAATTTTATTTGTTTTCTCATTTTTTGTTGTATGCAAAGAACCCGCAGTTTAGGGATCTTCATTGAACCGATAAATTAAATTGAGCGTTATGTTCATAAAAGACGGGAATTATAGAAAATTCCCGTAGCGATGGCAAAAACAACAATAATTGCCCGCTGAAATAGTATGTTGTACTCTCAAATAAAAAACCACATTCGAATTTGTGAAATTCACCCATCCTAATCAAAAGCATATTATCAAAATCAATTGCTATGTTTTTTTGTCTTGTGTTGTCTACTCCACATATGTTTGTGGTAGAGGATATTCAGCCTTCTATTAAATTTGTACAAAATGCCTCAATTTTGAAAGCCACCTCATACATATAATATGCCCAACAAACATGATTATTTGGCAGACCACTTTGAAGGAGAATAAAAATTTTAGAAAAACCATGCCTTATCAATTGAACAACAAATCTATTAAACACACTTGCTACAAGATAAGCGATTTTGAAGAAACGCATCCAATTTTCATTTGGTGTTGGAAAAATAATTGTTCCAGGAATATATGCTTCTAATGTATCTTTGTATCATGTTTTTTTATTGTATAGCCTCGTGTAATATTTTTATAAGAAGTTAACTCTTTGATAACATGTTGAGGGATAAATGAATGATTCTCCATCCCAAACCTATTAAGGATAAAACAAAACAAAATTTGTGGTTATAATAACCCAAAATATCTATAATATTGTCATTGTATTTGTAAATGAAATAAAGTATATCGTTAATGTATTTTATTTTGGGTACATGTGGATAGGGTGGAAGTTTTCTTATGTGAGCACTCTTGCTAAAAACTTTTTTGGATTGTGAGAGAGAAAAATTCAGATAAATCAAAATAACATGTTCAAATAATGGCGTTGATTGCTGGTAGAATTATCACTAGGAGTTGGTTTGACCATATGTTTTTCTAAGTGTACAACTACACTTGAAAATAGTGGGACTTGTTTTTTCTTTGTTGGAGAGTTTTTCACTCGGGATAATTGATTCAAAGTTGAGTATTATGCACCTTTGTGAGAGACACGTCACTTAATCCACCTAAAACCTTAAGGTGATAGGTGTATGGATTGTCTCACTTATAAAGTGTTATATCTTCCCTTTTCTAATCAATGTGAGACTTCTTCTTCACACTTGATTCTCAACACTCCCCCACAAGTGTGAGTCTATACACAATGTTCTCCCTCATGTTGAAGCTCTTTCATCCAAATACACTTGTACTGCCGTTAACACTCTTTAACAAGACACATCCTATCCACCACTTGTGGGGAGTACTTTCGATACAACTGCTCATGATACCACTTGTTAGTCACTTCGGGAGTCAACATGAGAGAGCATTTTATACTTTGGGACACTTGTTAGGCACTTCTCTCGCTTATAAAGTGTTCATTCTTCCCTTTTCTAACCAATGTGAGACTTCTTCGTCACACTTGATTCTCTATAATCCCTCTTAAGTGTGAGTTTATACACAATGTTCCCCCTCATGTGGGAACTCTCCCACATACACTTGTATTCGTTGACTCTCTTCAACTACATGTATTCGTTGACTCTCTTCAACTACAAGTTGGTTAATGAAGTATAGAATGTTAGTTAATGAAGTGATGAGATTAGTTAATCATACAGTTTTTATATCTATATTCTTTAATCCAAAAAATATATTATTTTTTAATAAAAAATACTGTTCACCGTATTGGTGAAAAGTAAATATGGTGTAGTGTATGTTTTGGGTGTAAGAATATCATTTTTCCTAAATTTATAAAATTAGTCACCTTTTGAATCAAATCTTTTGATTCATTTTCACATTTTTGCACTGAAAATTTTTATGACGCATCAAATTTTTAATGAAGTTTAATTTATATATATTTTTTATTTTTGAAATTTCACAAATATCTTTACATAAAAATTTATCATGTTTCACAAATGATACATTATTTAAAAATTGAAATATTATTAATTTTATGTGAAAAAATTTGAGAAAATAATCAAAATTATTTGAGTTTAATATAGAAGAATTTTTTAAATTAATTTAAGAGTTTTGCTATCTTGACACTATTAGTTACACTATACAGCTATACCGTAGCTTTTTCCAAAAAATTTAAGAGTAGCACAGAAATCAAGGCAAGAGAAAAATAATAAAAAAAATAAAAAGTATATGAAGTGGTATAAATATACGGTGTAATGTCAAACTTAGGTGTAAGTTTAACATTTCTGTTAATTTAAATAGGAGATCAAATATATTGTTAAATCTAAATTATATTTATTAGATATCTTGATGTGACATGTTCATAATTATGTGATTCACCTTAGTTACTCTTTATGTCATATCATCAAAGACTATTTGTTAAAGTTAAAAAGAACATATTTTTTATATATTCTTTCTTGTATTCACACCTTATTAGTAACATTAAAGAATATAGTTAATTAAGATAAATAACTATTTTCTAAATATTTTAATTCAATACGTGAAATTTTTATACATGATTAATTAGATATTGGAGAATGTAAAAAAAAAAGTGTACATATATAATTTTTCTTTTTGGTAAATGTACATATATATTTTTTTTTTTGTGAAGTATTTATATAGAATCTAAATGAAAGATGACAATTATTTAATGTGACGCAACATAATGATCAATAAAAGTCTGCAAAATGACTATTTTCACATGCATTACAATGTTACAAATATTTTTGTTAGTTTGTGAAATTCACATAACAATTTGACTAATGCTTTTAATTTCTATATCGACTGGTCTATTATTTTCTTGTTTTTTTAGGGTCCACTCATATAATTATAATCTAGAAAGATGCTGAAAAACATTAGGGTTCACTTAAACTAGAACCATGGAAGAATCATATTTGGCATTTATAAAAATATTATGAGTATCATTGTCCCTACCTCGTAGCTAGCAGCATGGTGCACAAGTGTTGACTCTATTATTGCTCAAATTTGGGCTTCAAAATTATCTCAAGCAGCATATATACATTCATGCTCCAATTTATGCTGGTTTAACTCATCATTCATGCCATGTTTTAAAAATGGATATTGAAGTAAAAATGATTTGCATTCCTTTTTTTTTCTTCAAGTGATTTGCATTTCTTTAATGTGCTAAATAGAAGAAATGACCATAACGAAATAGATAAGTGGTTTTGTTTTGTCTATATTTTTTCCTAGTTATTATATGAAGGGTTAATAGACATTTGCCCCCCTGCGATATAGGCGAGTTTCGGTTTACCCCCTATTAATTATTTTTTTGGATTACCCCCTGTATTTTTAGGGTACCCCCTAAGCGTGTAAAAAACAGTGAAAAACCAGGGGGTAAATCAAAAAAACAAGTTTACAGGGGGGTCCTAGGGGGGTAAATCATAGAGCTTTTTATATTTCAAGGGGGCAATCCAAAAAAAAAAAAATTAATAGGGGGGTAAACCGAAACTCGCCTATATGGAAGAGGGACAAATGTCTATTAACCCTTATATCAACATATATTTTTTATTTAATCTTAATGGTTATTTATTAATTAGGTGTTTTTATTAGGAATAATAATCAAATTAAATAATAAGATTAATTAAATTTTAATTATTTATATATAATATATTTAATTTAGTGATATGAACCAATACGGTAAAAAATTACTATGAGGTTTAATATGCTTACACTCTATTTACATATACACCGTATATACACCGTCACTTTTTCAAACCATTTCAACTGTGGCACCCAACCCAAGAAAAAAAAAATTATTAAAAAATAAAAAGTATGTATTACCGTATATAAATACGGTGTGGTGGTAAGAATGGGTGTAATGCTAGCATTTCTGAATTACTATTTGTCGGTAGAAATACAATTTTTTATAGTATATATAGTGTAAAATATAGTTCTTATTGCTGCTAGTAGAAATTTGATTACTTCAAATGAATATAATTAATCATATAACTCTTTCCCACCAACTTTTCAAAGTAGGTGCTCAAGTTTCAAGCGAACATATGGTATTTCAACTTGTCTCAGATTTTTTAGTTGTCTATGCTAGGGTTGACTCTCAAATGATACTCTTCCTTAGAGAATTTAATCAATCCCATACATCACAACATCAATGAACTTATCTTCCTTAGATTGCATAACAGCAGTCATAGACCACTCCACCTTGTCCATATTCCTACAACTAAAAATTGGAAAACATTACTCACTTCCAATCGTCACGGTCGCATTCTTTGACCGAAACCACAACATATTCAAGTCGCTACAATACAGTTAACCTATGCACCGATGTATATTTGAGCTGCTACACACACTCTCTCTATTTCTCTTCCTAATGAGTTGTGGTACATAGAAATAGGGGTCACATCTCACATGACGATAAACAGAGGTAATCTTGAATCTTTTTCAATTTAAACAATAATATTAATATTGGAAGTGGTCATAATATTCCACTTATTGATTATGATAATGCGTTGTTACTAGATAATCCTCAATATTTCTTAAATTTAAACAATATATGTCTTCATGCAGCTTAATTGAACCAAAAAAATCTTGTTTCTTTAAAAAAAAAATTATCATTGACAATGATGTTTCTATTGAATTTGATCCTTTTGATTTTTCTTTGAAGGATTTTTAAACATATACGTCTTTAATAAGATGTAACAGCTCAGATGATCTTTATCCTCTCACCACAAGACCATACAATCCAAGCTTAACACCTTCTACCTTTGCCGCTTTATCCAATGAATTATCACATAATCATTTAGGATATCCTGAAGCTTCTATTTTTAATTGTTGTGAAAACAATACCACGAACAAACACTACAAAAAAGCGCGTAAATTGCGGCGGTTAATTTAATAAAATTATGGCGGTTTGAACCGCCACAATTTACAAATACGACGTTTTAAAAAAGGCCGTTATTTTTGCTGCCGCAAGGTAAATTATGGCGGTTTAAAATTAAACGCCGTGCAAACCGACGTATTTTACATAATTTAGAGTGGCGGTTCCTATTTGAAATTAGTGGCTGTTACAAACGTCATATAGTTCACGTAATAAACAAATAGCTTCAACATTTACGTCAGTTAAAACCGTCGTAATATACCAAAGCTTACGTCATTTAAAACCGTCGTAATTTACATATTTTATTAAGTAAAATTAAATTGTATAACCGCCACAAATTTCAAATTAATTTAAGATCTCTTTGAATTTTGCTAAAATAAATTTAACTTTTTGTCAAATTTAACACCAACACTTAAGTTAAAATAGCTATAATAACTTTAGATTTTTTCTTTCTCGTAAAAACAATTGGTACTGACACTTGTAATAACACATATGAACATATATTTATTGTTATAATAACATATATGAACAATTACAAACCCTTGTAAATATCATGTTAGTTTGTCAATAACTAGTTGCCTTATGAGGACTGGTGCCACAATTTAGCAAAAATTGGTACTGAATTGCACTATAATAGCAGTCAGACCTATGGCTGCTATATGGAACAATGACTATCCTAAATAAAAAAATTGCATGATCACCAATATGAACACACTGATAGGAATTAAAAACAAATAGTCAACCTTAACCTAACAATATTGGACTATAGAAGAATATAGAAACCAACAAAGCTAAACTCAAATCATAGAGAAAATCAAAATTACATGGTAACTTTAAATTTTTTATATAAGTATTGCAATCTATTCCAAAAATATTAAAACATAAAAATGACCAACAACTTTTGTATCCATTATCTTAAACTATTCTCAAAAAAACAAGTTTTAGAACATAAAAGTGCCATAGAAAATCATATGTCCTATGAAGGACTCTGATGATTTTCTTCATGTGTATTGCTTGCATCTGATGATCTTCTTATATCACAAGGTGATGGAGGTTCACTTTCTACTTCGGAAGCCTACGAAAAACAAAACAATTATTATATTACAACTATTCACTATATTATGAATTGTACAATAAACACCAGCCATATGCAGCTTTGGGCTTTTTTTCAACAAATGCCAAAAACAATATAATAACATAAGAAAAGCACAAGTGCAACATTACAACAGAGATCCTCAGTATATAACGGTTACAGAGCAAAAAAAGAAAAAACTACAAATTCGCCTACAAAGCCACCCTAATTACCAATTCAGAATATAAATTTACCTCATCCTCAAAAGATAAAAACAAACCTACACCCAATGACACCTCTGTAACTTAGAACACAGCCTGAAAATACACATCTCTACACACCCAACAATATATAAAGAAAAACAACAAAGCACTGCCGCACCAAACACCGGCAAAACCAGCACACAAACTCACGTTACTGCGCAATCAACTACCCAATACCTGACTAGCAGCCAGAAAACTTCAGGACATATATAGCACAGAACCGCCAACGGCGCATCTACTACCACTGCCCCCCAATAACAGAATACCATAAACGATATGATTAATTGAAATTGATTCCAAGGCACGCACTAGGATTTGCACCACGTGCCAATATCATTGGAATTTCCTCATTTCGGAGTACTTTCTCGTTCCTCGATTTCCAAAGACTCCAAACGCCAACTAATTAATCACTATCTTCTCTAATACATTAGGCCACACTAAAACTCTAAGGCATGATGATTATGCTTCTAATTCTCGACGAAATCACAGAAATACAGCACATAGAAGCTACAAAATTAACTACATTGATTTTAAACTTGAAATCTAAAACTAAAAATTCAACAAAAATTATTAACTAATTAATATACCTGTTGTGTTTGATTTGCAAGTACGGCAGCCAACTCTACAGGAAGTGTACCACCTTCTTTCTTACTAATGTATCCAACAACTGCCTCCAATAGAGCTGTCACAGATGCAAGTCTTTGTTCCACCAATGAAGAACTACCACTTGAAGTACTACCACTTGAAGAACCAAAATCCATACCACTAAGTCTTGTAGTGGTATGTTTAAAAGCAGTGGTAGGAACCACTCCCATGCCCATTGCTCGAACACGGCCAGGATGCTCTCTTCCTAATACCTTTCCAACAACATCATTTGAAGAAATTTCAGCAGAAGCCTCAGGGTTTTGATTTAAATGCTGGTCAATTTTTTCCTACATAAAATACAAATAACCAATGACTATCACTCGTTTTAATATATTATAAAACAATAAACATAAACTTAAAACATATTTGGAAATATAGATTACTAATTTACCCCAATCTCCTTAGCTTTTTCATTCACATAGCTTCCATCTTTCTTTTTGTGGGTCATATTCCACATTATACCTCGACCAATAGTCTTACCACTCTCAATAGTCTAAAAAATTAAAATGCAAATTCACTGTGAATCAAACTAATGTCTAAAAAATTTGTTTAGATAAATATATTGTTAAACATAATATCTCAATAGTCTAAAAAGTAATACTTAACATGAAAAATTATTTAGATAAAGATAGTGTTAAACATACTAGCTCATGTCTCCTCCTTGCCAAAGACTTAGCACCACACGTATGAGAAAAGAGTTGTTTCTTCCTTATCTGTTGGTTTCTCTTACAAAGATCCTAAAAGTGAAAACTTATTACTTAACATAACAAAAATATTATATATATATATATATAACTATTCAATATACAATGACAGATAAAAATAGTGTACCATCGTTTCTGGTTTTGAGCGATACTCAACAAATAATGCCCAATGGTCCAGAGGAACGTCGCCAGGTCTATTTTTGATGATTTCACTTTTGCTCAAAAGCGGGTTATTTTTAGCTTTCCAAAGATTACCCCTATATTCCTTCCATTTTTTTCCAATCGAACCCTCAATATACCTTTTAGCTAAATCTTCATGTACCTTAAAACAAAATCGAGGCTTTCAAATAAAGAGTGTTAGTCTCATATAATATTACATATGCAAACTCTCAATAAATGTGTAAAATCAAAATTAATTTACCTCAAAAAGATTTTTCCATTGTTCATCAAAATATTCCTCAGGCATGTCTGACCACTTATCAAAACCTATAGGAAAAAATAGACTATTCGTTGCTAGTAGTCCACATACTCCAGCAAGCAAACCGGCAGCCTCTCCAATAGGTGAATGAAATTCATCAAACTCCACAATAATACGCAAATTATTTGGCATGTCGTTGACATCCTTATAAGTCAAACGCAATTTTTGAATTGCACCGTGCTTTTTATCTGTAAGATATAAAGTTATATGAGTAAAACCAAAAAAATATATAATAAAAAATACAACACATAACTAGATTAAAAAATTTCAATATATTATACCTTGTGCATCTACAAGCCAATAATGGGTAGATGCTCGACCACCTCTGTGTTGAGAACTTTCACCTCTTTGTTGTGATGGTTGTGAGGATGCTTGCTTATTTAATTGAGATGATACATTAGCTCTAAGATGAGAACTTTCAGCACTTTGTTGTGAAGATTGTGAGGATGTTTGACTAGGTAATTGAGATGATACATTATCTTTAAGACGAGAACTTTCGGCCCTTTCTTCTGAAAGTTGTGAGGATGTTTGGTTAGGTAATTGAGATGTTACATTAGCTCTACGATGTGAACTTTCAGCTCTTTGTTGTGTAGTTTGTAAGGATGTTTGGTTAGGTAATTGAGATGATACATTTTCTCTAAGATGAGAACTTTCAACACTTTGTTGAGAAGGTTGAGAGGATGCTTGATGAGGTAAATGAGTTGATACATGATCATCAATTGGTGCAGTAGTAGACACAAGATTTGGTGCAAGAGGAGCTACTAGATTATGAACTGAATCATTAGGTACAGATGCAACATGTGTGGAGCTCTGATTAGCTAATTTAAGAAAATTTGTAATCCTCCTTGGCTTTGGCATTGCTGCATATAAAATAAAATAGTCAATTAAAAAAACATAACATGAAGAATTTGCAAGTAATATGAAGTATATATTTATAGGAACATCAAAGTCATAATATGAAATGTAAATCATCACATCAAAGTCCCACATACTTCACATAACAACACCAACAGTTGTAATAAACATCAGAAGGCAACATCATTCAGTTATATTTAATGTACATGACATGGATTTAGGTTCAAATGCAACAAATTAACAAAACCATAAAGCACTTGATAAAGTAATAATGTGTTTTAGAAAAGGTGAGGGTAAGAAAATGGAGTCAAGTTGTTGTTGTACCAGTAGGGAGTCACACTCACAGTTATGCACAACACTGCACATATTTTAGTGCATCATAAGAAAGGTTGGTGGGATCACTAAGATACACTAATATGTACATTATTTCGCATATGTGGCTTCAAAGTTATCTTAGTACAACTACTCATTTAAGTGACAAAGCTTATGTTATATCCACAATTTTCTTTTATAACTCCAAAAGATCAATCCAGTTTTGTCATATAACCTAACAAAGCAAACGAGTTAATTTTTTTGGAAACATGTAGAAACTATATACCTAACAAAAGTTCTGGAAACTATATGTGCAACACTTGTTCTACATAAAATAAATAGGGTTCTATTTTATCAATGGAAGAGTTCTAGTCAACAAAACATTTTTCAAATACAAGTATTTAACAATGATACAAATAATTAGATCATCACCTATATATAGTCATTGCTCTTATTCTGACATAAGTTCATCTCCATCAATCTCATCATTAACATGCCCCTCACTTATTAGTTCATCATCTACATCCTCCCTTATTAAAGACAGATCATCAAAGTCTCCAAAAAATTGATCCAAGTTTTGCTCAGGACAAAGTTCAATTTCTATTTGATCTCCCATATCATATAAGTCTCTTGGCTTCAAATTGACAACAACACTCCAGTCTTTATCTATCTCATCATTCACATAATAGACCATTTGAGCTTGTGAGGCCTCAATGTACGGATCGTGTTCTTCACGATCACCAGTGTGAATACTTCTTGAAAAATTAACGGAACTAAAACCCCATGCATCTTTTTTGTACCCCCTATCCCTAGTTGTGTCAGCCCATTTACATTTGAATAGAGTAACTTTAAATCGGCCATAGTAGTTAAGCTCAATGATATCTTCTAATTTCCCATAATATAACAAATCTGCTTCTCTGAAGTTTGTATCGACACTACTAGAAACACACGATGTTGAAGATGTTAAATAAACACCACTATTTTGGGTTTTCAACCCATGCTCTCGTGCTAAGGTTCGAAATTTGAATCCATTGATATTAAATGCGGAATATCTTCTAGCTTGTGTTGTTGGACCTTTTGCAAGATACTTGAGATCATCTGACACTATATTTGATATGTCTGGGTTCATAATCTAAATTTAAACCGAAAAATGATTTAATAATTTACATAATTCTATAAACATCCATAAAAAAAGGTAAGCAAAAATTATGGGAAATTTAACCAACCCTTTGAGGAAACCAAATAATGAAATCTTTACTGATCATTTTCTCTATCTCTGTTGTTGACTGCCTTCGCCTCTTAGATCGTATCCGTAAGTACTCTTTAAATTCACTACATATATAATTTATATTAATTTAGGATGATTAATATCATATATCTTACCAAACTTGACATCATTTGAAAATCTTTGAGGTACTCACTCTATATAAGGTTTGACTTGGGGACAATTTAACAACACATATCGATGTGCTTGAGTTTTCTCCATGGTTGATAAATCAAAGGTCGAGAATGCTCCTACTGCCCTGCCTATAGGTGGAAAAATTGTAGATCTGTGGGATGAATCTCTTTCATCAGGATAATCATCAACACGCGAAGGTCTATTGATTCGAGTCTCAATGTCATCTATATATTGAGAGCAAAATGTGAGAACCTCTTCTGCAAGATATCCTTCAGCAATAGAACCTTCGGGTTGTGCCTTATTCCTAACATAGGATTTCAAGTGTCCCAAGTACCTAAAAAAGGGGGTTTAAAAGTAGCAATTGTTAATAACTTAAAGGGGAGATACAAGAATAACCTTAAAAGGAAGTGAGTTGACCACCTTTCAATAGGATACATCCAACGATAGTGTACTGGACCTCCAAGTTTTGCTTCACCAACAAGATGACAAGTCAAATGAACCATGATTGTAAAAAATGAAGGAGGAAATAACATTTCTAAGTGACAAAGAGTGAGAATGATTCGAGACTGGAGTCTATCGAGATCCAAGTGACTTAAACTCTTGGCACATAATTGACGAAAGAATGAACATAACTCTACTAACACTGCAGTCACATTGTCTGGTAGGACATTTCGTATAGCAATAGGTAGTATTTGCTCCATAAGAACATGACAATCGTGGCTTTTCATCCCAAAAAGTTTTCGATTGTTTATGTCAACACACCTAGAAATGTTACTTGAGTATCCATCAGGAAAAATAGTATTCTTCAAAGTTTGTAGGAATATATCTTTATTTGAATTTGACATTGTAAATAAAGATGGGCGGAATCTTTTATTACTATCTGGCCAAAGATCCTTCCTTATTCCCATTAATTTAAGATCCTCACGAGCTTTAAGGTTATCTTTTGATTTCCCAGTTTCATTGAGCAAAGTGTATACAACATTATCACAAACATTTTTTTCAATGTGCATAACATCTAAATTATGGCGCAACAAATTGGAATCCCAATAAGGAAGATCAAAAAATATACTTTTCTTCCTCCACTGCCTTGGTCCTTCATCAATAGTTTTCTTTTTCCGTTTTCTTTTTCCTCCATCTTTGTCTTTAGATTCTAACACTTTTCCAAAGGCAACATTTACTCCCTTTAACTGGTTCAAGATATCTAGCCCTGACAAAGTAGCGGGCGCATCTCTTAGCTCAACTTTTCCATTAAAACGAGACCGACTCAATCGAAATTTATGACCTTTTTCTAAAAATCGACGATGACCCATAAAACACCATTTCCCACCTTTCTTTAATCTATAATTTTCAGTATCATTATTACATGTGGGGCAAGCAAGCTTAGTGTGTGTGTTCCATCCTGATAAAGTTCCAAGCCCTGGAAAGTCACTAATAGTCCACATCAAAGCTGCCTTCATCATAAATATTTCATTTTTTGACAAATCTAATGTTTGAACTCCATCATACCACAATTCTTTCAACTCTTTGATAAGAGGTTGTAAGTACACATCTATATTATTTCCTGGCGCTTGTTTTCCAGGAATGATCATAGAAAGGATTGTTGATGTATGCTTCATGCACTCCCAAGGAGGGCGATTATATGGGATAAGAACTACGGGCCAAATGCTATAGTTAGTACTCATCACACCAAAAGGGTTAAAGCCATCAGTGGCTAGGCCAAGTCGTACATTTCGAGAATCCGTAGCAAATTCTGGATGCAGTAAGTCAAATGTTTTCCATGCCTCAGAATCTCTAGGATGTCTCATCATCCCATCTTGATTAGCCTCCAATGCATGCCATCTCATAGACTCTGCGGTTTTAGAACACATAAAAAGTCGTTGTAATCTTGGCTTTAGTGGAAAGTAGCGTAGTATCTTTGCAGATTTCTTCTTCTTGTCATCCTTCCACCTAGATGTTTTGCATCGTTTGCATTCTTCTAAGTCTTGATTTTCTTCACCCCAATATAACATACAATCATTTGGGCAAGCATCTATCTTAGTATAATCAAGACGAAGTTTGTTGATTATTTTCTTAGCCTCATAGAATGAAACAGGAATCTTGGCATCTACAAACACGTCTTTTAATAACTCTATAATCATAGTCATTGCTTTGTCACTTACTCCACACAAGCATTTTATATGATACAATTTAATTAGAAATGATAACTTTGAGTAGTTTGTACACCCTTCATATAATGGTTGATTAACATCTTTTAACAACTCAAAAAACTCGACCTTATCTTCACCGCACGTTGAATTACGCCCTTCGCGATTGTGCTCAGAAGATGGATCAAGATTATTCGGACTACTTTGGGTAAATCCAAATGCATCATGGACCATGTTTTCCATTGTATTTTGTGGTTGAAAGGTATCTTCCGTGACATGTGCCCTTTCAACTACTTGAGGCTCTTTTATACTTGACCTTTCACCATGCCAGTTCCAAACTTTGTAATTTTTTGGAAAAGGTCTATTTTTGAGGTGTACATAAACCTCATCCCATGTTCCCCACTTCTTGAAACCACATTTTGAACATGGGCACTTTATCTTAAGACCATCAATAGATTTATGGTGAAATGCGAAATTCAAAAAATTAATTAATCCATTTTCATATTCAAGCGTGTCTTGTGATTTGTCAATCCATGATTTATCAATTGGCATGACTACAAAAGAAACCAAAACATTGTATCTTAAATTAAAGACTATCAAATCATGAGCAGTCCTAAAGAAAGAATAAAACATGACAAGAACTATATATAGAAAAAACAATATAAATGTGTAAAGCAATTTAAATGTTTAAACAGGACAAGATGAATACATAATCCTCATAAATAGTTTTCACTTCCACATTAGATTCTTTGTTGCTCATATATACTCTCAACCATATTGACCCTACTTGATTTTAACCATCAAAAAATAAATATGAAAAAGAAAGAAGAAAAAAAATAATATAAAGAAAAACTCATAATTAAAATTTAATATTATTGAATGTGATATTGAAAAAAAAGGTTAATCATTAAAATTTTATATGTGATATTAAGAGGACCGTGTGTGTTTGTGCTTGTCCCCTCTTTTAAACTATGTCCATAAAATACACATAATACATGCAATCATGAAATCATGAATGGAGAGGCATTTATGCTAAACACAAGAGAAATATTTGGCTAGACACAAACCTAAATAATTTAAATATTATTTAGATAATATGGAAATATAGGTGACATCTAGCTAGTGTGAGTCATTAATTAAGTGGTTCATGGGTGGACAAGTTTTATAAACCACCCGATTTATTTAAAGGTTTAGATGAGTTAAGGAAAAAATTGATAACGACTATATTTTTCCGCACACAATCCTTCCACTCTTTCGTCTCTAGTTCTTTCGCTGAGCAAATAGCCGGTTACCACACTTTTTGGGCAATCGTCGGCAATAACATGTCAATTAGTTTATGCAAGGATCTCGCCTGTGGTTAGTGTCACTTGAGGAAGAGAAATTCATAGGTTATTGATTGTGTTAAATCAAAATTACCACTTGAACAACTGCTGCATTTTGCTTATGATTGTATCATCTTGTAAAAATTATAGATCTAGTTCAGTTTAGTGTTAATGTCTTACTTCAGCAAAACTTATTTCAGTGTCAGTTCCATCTTCTTTTTAGTTTTTAAAAGACATCTTTATTAATACACTGCATATAAGAATGAAGCAGTGGCTGCAAAACAACACATAAGGCATTTTTTATACAACTAAAAAACAATAGTCATCCTATTACATTAAGAATCTATCAACCCCCAACATCCATACACTCTTAATCAACTCTTAATCAACGCCACATATTGTCCCGTGTTGCCAAATTTCATTCTTCTCTTTTTATTTTAATTAAGTTATTAATTTGTATAAATGCCACACAAATACTTTGAAATAATGTTTCTATTTTTATAGTAATATATAATTTCCCATTTTATTGAATCTTTGTGTATAACATGTGTTATGTGTATGTTGATGGTTTTAGATATAAATGAAAGATTCATAAATCTGTAGCAGAACCATCTCCCGTGCAGAATTATTTGAACATTAGGTATAATTTGAGCATCTTACTAAGATTTACATGTGCAATTTACAATTGTTATGGTGTGCTTGTAAAAACTTTCCTTTAGAGCTTAGAATAGCATTTTTTTACATAAGAACTATGATGAGTATATTAACATTTGGTTATCAAGTTATTATTAAACTCTTGGACCATAAACTCTTGGCATCATAAAAACCTGATATGCAACAACCAAATTGATCCTTGGACCATCCTACATTAAGGAGATTTGTAATACCGCCTAAGTTTCAGTTTCATAACAATTTTTTTAGTGAAATTAGTGTTAATGAAAAACTATTATCTTTATGTTTGGAGGGTTTATTTCTTTCATGTTCTTATGTTTCTAATAAAATTACTTGAATCCAAGGACCATCGTTCATGCACATTATTACAGGAATGTACTCTAATGACAAATGTTAACGTCGTCCTCATTGAACACACAAGTCCTCATTGAATACACAAGTCCTCATTGAACAAAACTGGACAGAAGGAATATGTCCTCATTGAACACAACAGGACGAGAGGAATACGTTAACCATATTGAATTCAATTTAACCATATTCAATTACTAACCCTATGCACAAATCCATACCTATATCCGATTTGTAATGAAGGAGATAGATAGGAATACATTGATCTAAACCTATACTCAAATACGCATATAGAAGGTAACTATTTGTAAAGAAATTAACAACCCAATATGAACATGATTAGAGAACTTACTTCAAAATGGAAGTACCCAAAGGTTCTAGCTGGTGAAGTTAGTGAGATACTAGTGACTCAATCAAGATTTTTCTGAAAAGAAGAGAATATAAGTCAAACGCAATCTAATATGGAATTTCGTCAAACAGTTGATGTGCATCGTGAAATGAGGTTATATACTTATGCATCAAGCAACTACAAAGACAAGGAAAGACTCACCAGCTAGAAAATAGAGTTATGAATCCAAGAAGGAAAGCACATTATTACCTGGAAATTGATTGACTGTAGAATTGTTGATTGTCGAGTAACAGAATCGAGCAGTAGAACGACCGATTGAAGAACTTTAGATTGCGGAGTAGCAGAATAGAACACCAGAAAACCTGTTTACAGAAATACGGGTTGTGAATTTGCAATTGAACGAAGCGAATATGACCGTTCAAATGATTGGTAGGGTTGATTATTAGGGTTCCATATTGAGTGAAGATGTTTAATTCCAATTTCAAATCATTTTTAGGGTTTGAATTTGAATGAACACATTGAAATCGAAAGGGTTTGTGGAGACGAAAAGAAGGAATCAGATTGAAATCGTATATTGAAGCGAAAAGGCTGAATACAAAGGAGAGGAGATGAATACGATTTGGTATTTTTTTTAATTCATGGTATAGTGAGTAAGAATATTATTATTATTATTATTATTATTATTATTATTATTATTACTATTATTATTATTATTATTATTATTATTATTATTATAGTTTTTTTAAAATAAATTAACTATTATTTAACATTAATAGAAATTTGTTTTATTATTAATTTTATATAGATAAGTGAATGAAATAAAAGGAAGAGAGAGATAAACGTACGTTGTAGCGCTATGAAATTTCAGTAAATAGTGGCGGTTTTAACCGCCGTTTAAGTATTAACTCTACGACTCTTAGTAAAACCGTCGTAATCAACCGTAAATTATGGCGTTTTGGTATAACCGCCATAACTTAACCGCCCTAATTTACGCGTTTTTTTGTAGTGAAAGTATAATAGGGAACACAATAGGAAGCAAGAAGAACAAGAAGGATTGGTTATAACTGATATTCTTTACTTTCTCTTTGAAAGAAGATTACAAGTGTTACAAGAATAACAAATAATCCTCTCACCCTAAATTAGGATTTGCTGTATACAATGATGAGAGACTTGTATGTTATTTATAATAACATACTAAACTAATGGGCTTTTTCACAAATACCCATTACAAGCTAACTTATGGTACAAGCTAACTTAAACAATTGAACATAAGAAACAGGCCCAAATTGAAATACTAACAACCCTAGCATTTCGACCCCCACATACTAGAACACTCTTCGACTACAGTATGTAGGTCTTCGACACCAATATGTGAACAAACTTCGACGACATGCATAAATCTTGTCGAACCAGAAACTACCCATTGACCCACTAGAGTCTGATCTAATATCTCACAAATCTCCACCTTGGAACAAACTCTAATATCAAAGAATAAACTAACTTTCTTCAGGCAGCTTTATTAATTGCATATAGTGGAAAACTTGCAACTTGGCATTGTCTTGGTAATCATATCAGCAACATTATGATCTGTTGAAACCTTCAGCACTTGGACTTCTCCATGCTCGATTACTCCTCTGAAAAAATGCAACCTCAGCAGCATTATGATCTGTTGAAACCTTCACCACTTGGACTTCTCCATGCTCGATTACTCCTCTGAAAAAATGCAACCTCAAATCGATGTGATTGGTTCACTCATGATATGATGAGTTCTTCGACATGAGTATAGCACTTTGACTATCACATTTAACAGTGATGCCTCGACCTTGAAGTTTTATCTCCTTCGCAAAGCCTTCAAGGCACAATGCTTCTTTCACAGCTTTAATGAGGGCAATATATCCTGCTTCAGTGGTTGATAAAGCAACAACCTTCTAAAGTGTGGCTTTCTAACTAATAGATGTGCCAAACATAGTGAAAACATATCCAAAAAATAGAATTTCTAGAATCCATACAACCTGCATAATCAGAGTCGACATATATTTCGATCACTGATTTACTATCTTCCCCTAAAACTCCACCATAAATTATGACTCTGTTCAGAAACTCATTTATGTACCTTACAATCCACTTCAATGGTTGCCAGTGAGCCTTTTCAGGATTCGCCATGTACCTCCTTACAAGAAATACGGTATATGCTATGTCGGGTCAAGTACAAACCATAACATACATCAAAGAACCTACTATATTAGCA
This sequence comes from Vicia villosa, assembly GCF_029867415.1. Classification (NCBI taxonomy): domain Eukaryota; kingdom Viridiplantae; phylum Streptophyta; class Magnoliopsida; order Fabales; family Fabaceae; genus Vicia; species Vicia villosa. The sequence continues at coordinate 109,517,362 of NC_081186.1, read as the reverse complement.
TATGAGATGCTAATCATATAAGCTCTTTCGACATCAGTATTAGGGCACTGATCAATACTCAGCTTGAATTGAGGGTTTGTTAGAGTCACACCAGGTTTCGAATTCAACATACCAAACTTTTTGAGAATCTTTCATAGGTATGCCTCTTGAGATAAGCATAATTTCAACTTCTTTCTATCTCTTAGAATGTCAATCCCAAGAATCCTGGATGCAGCTCCAGATCCTTCATATCGAACTCCTTATTGAGTTCATCTTTCACCCTCATCACATCTTCAACATGCTCCACCTCAACGGGAATCTCTATCTGTTCCAACTCTTCGTCAAATATTTTTGCACTTTGACCCCTTCTATTCACCTTCTTCCAGCCTCCATTCGCTCCATGCTCTCCTTGCTCTCCATTCTCTCCATGCTCAGCCTCCATTCTCGAAGATTTCGATTCACTTTTTATCTTGTTAGAATTTTATGTGTAATTAATCATAAACTCTAATTCCTTTTACTAAGTTACTGTGATCTAATTTATTACTAAATGTTAAATTTTATTAATTACATGTTAACAATTTCATATTCATGTAACAATACTATACCATGAACAATCATCTTGATTGTAGTTTACACTATACCTTCTTTGCAATAGTGAATTGTACCTAAATGCAATTCATAAATGATCAAATTATAAAATATCACTGAACACACAAGGATTATTGTATTAACAAATGAGCTGTAATTACATAAATAGAATTTATAGATCCCTTTTTCAAGTCGATTCAAAGAGGTTATTCCACATTCCAATCTAGAACAACATATCCACTTATAATAAAATAAATGATTACTAGAGTTTTATAAATTACACATAAACATACAAATTGATTTTTCTAATCTTGTTCCCAATAGTATAATAATTCTTCACACGTCTATCCTCAAATAAGCTTATATCATTTTCTTTAGTTGTTAAAGAGAGAAAATCAACTCAAATAATCGATTATTATTAACATTTGTATAGTTCAAACTCTATTCAATATCTTAGGCAAGTCCACTAATGATCAAATACGAGGAACATTCATAAGTCAAATGAAATACTGTCCGGAGTTTCTCAAGAAGCTCGGTATGCCAAATTCAAGGAATATTTTAACACCTATGGCGTCAAATGTGTTTATTGACAGAGAAGAGAATGGAGTACAGATCGATATCACCAAATATACAGGTATAATAGGATCACATACTATATTTAACTGCAAGTAGATCACATATTATATTTGGTGTGTGTATGTGTGTCAGAAATCAAACGCCACCTAGAAAATCTCATTTTAAAATTGTAAAAAGACATTGCATTTTTTTATTTTTTACCTATGTCATGGATTCGTCGCCCCCTTCCCCTCAATTTGTTTGATTCAATGCAGCAAATATGTTTATTTGACTTGTTTACTTTGAAAAATTACATTTGAAACTGCATTTTCATAAGTTTTCTCCTCTTCGGCGAATAAATCTAATTAATTTTCCTTAATAGCATCCTTTGGTTCACATGCCTAATTAATTTGGACAACATTTAAGCATGTTATAAGTAATTATAAAAATTACTACTAAAAAAAATAAAGTAATGCTACAAAATTAGGGGAAAATTCAAATCTCTATCTAATTTTGTCATTAATTTTGTGACAAGAGAAGTAGAGAAAATTTATTTTCTTTATCACTTATATTGGTCATCATCAATATATTTTTTAATAAAAATTGTTTTAAACTATAATTTTCATTTGACCATCAAGAGTTGCATCATGGAAGGATTTTGTTGCTCGATTAAGGATTATTTAATTCTTCAAAGCAATGTTAATTAAATAGTTAAAGATTTTTTTAAGATACTAAACTAAAGAATAAGTAAGGGAAAATATAAGAAAATTTCTTTGCCAACCTCCCTACCTTCTAGTCCACCTCTGGTGAAAACTCCATTCTACCCTGACTTCGGAAATGCATTTCCGAAAATGCAAGAAAAAGGTGTTTTCGGAGATGCATCTCCGAAAACGCCTTTTTTCTTGAAAAAATTGTCTTATTTCGGAAGTTCATTTCCGAAAACAGTATTTCGGAAGTTCATTTCCGAAATGCTGCGCGTTATGCAGATTTATTAAAACACTCCCCCTCCCCCATTCATTTACCCTAACTTAACTAAAAAACAAGCAAAAGCGAAAATTTGTGCAAACACACTTCCAAGGCTGCATCAAGGCTCCAATCACATTGCTATACAACATTCAAAAGCCCACAAATCACTCAATTTGTAAGTTTTAAATTTGTTAGATTCATTATTCAAATGCATGTTATTTAGGGTTTCAATTGCATAAATGATATATGGATTGGTTGTTAGTAGTATTTAGGTTGTTTAGAAGCTTTTTGAATTGGTTTTATGTTTGATTTTGGGGTCTGCCATGGAAGTTGCAGAAAACTTCATCGCATGGGTGTTTCGGAAGTTCATTTCCGAAAACACCTCCATCCCAGTTTTCGGAAATGAACTTCCGAATTGTATCAGAAGTTCAAATTTTTTAGTTTTTTATTTTGTCTCGCATATTAATCGATTTCAATTGTTTACAGGAACATGTCAGACAACCAACCAGCACGCATCAGACAGGGTAGGGAGACCCAGACTGCGTCGGCTAGAGAGGGTAGGGAGTGTCCGTTTTAATTTGCAAGTACTTTATTTTTAACGCCTTTGTTTATTGTGCCTGTTTCTTTGAAGTTTGTGTGCATGCGTTCTGACTTCTTTGACGGCGTGTCGCTGGTTTCCAACGTCTTTGTTCTTTAATGACTTGTCTGTTTCCCAAACGTTTTTGTCCCCTTTCTTCTTTTATAAAAGGAGGTCTCATGGACCTTTCTTTCTTCATTTTTACGCAGGAATGGGTGGCGCTAAGGGAAGAAAGGGTTCTTCAACCTCGTGCTCTCGCGGAGTGAAGGAGGTGAAGGAGGTGAAGGAGAAGAAGAAGGTTTTGACTGGTTCTGCTTCTCGTCCCCTAGGGGTCCATGGCTCGGACGTGCAGGCTCAGTCTTCAGGCGTGAGAGTCATGATCAACGCTGATGGTTCTGAGACTGAGTGGGATGAGGATTAGTATAATTATCTTCATTCGGAGGAGTTCGCTCGTCGGGCAGAATAACGTGTTTTTGTTTTGTTTGATGTGTATTTTGTAACGCTCGTCGGGCAGAATAACGTGTTTTTGTTTTGTTTGACGTGTTTTGTTTTGTTTTGTTTTGATTTCGGATTGTATCTTTCGCACAGTGTTTTTGGATTGGATTTATCATCTTAGTATTTTCAGTTTATCTGTTGCTTATTTTTATTTGGCGTTTGCGTTTAATTAAAATGCGAGACAGTTTAAGAAAAAACATAAAAAAAAAAACACAGTTTCTCCATAATTCGGAAGTTCATTTCCGAATTCACCCCCATGAGGTGTTTTCGGAAGTTCATCTCCGAAGACACCCCCCATGAGGTGTTTTCGAAGATGCACTTCCGAATTATGGAAATTTTTTAAAAAAAAAAGCGCTTCGGAAGTTCATTTCCGAAGCAGGGGTATTTTGGGATTTTCGCTGGGGGTGACCCCCATAGGGAGGTGGCTAAAGAAATTTTCAAATATAAAGATAAAAGATAAAATGCAAAATATAGACATATGTTTGATTTATTGTGTTTGGGTAAAATGAAACAAACAATAAGTATTCATAAGAAAAGCCAATTCTATTATAGCTAAAATACTATGATCTTGTTTACTATGAAAATTGGTAAATTAATGTTATTTTTTTAAAAAACAAAAAATTTTAGTTACTCATAGGGTCGACTAAATTGATCATAGGACATGTGTTTTAATTTTAAATTCTACTCTTGAAAATGAAGCACACTTCGACTACGTTCATGCTTTTATTAAAATATTTGTTTTAATCTACTTAACTCTTTAAAGTAATGTTGGAACTTGTAAAAAAGGTAAAGTAAAGGCAATCAAAAGTAAATTGCAAGAATGTAAATCCTGGAAATGATAAATTCTATAAAAGTGTAAAAAGAAGATAAAATGGTGTTTAGAGGTACATTCTCAGAAGACTATTTTCTCAATGCACAGATACTTTGAGTTTTTGGTGAGATTTCGTACACAAATGAACACCCGAATCCTAAATACTAAGATTCTTATATATACTAAATCAAAGATAATCGTTTCTAACGGTCCTTCAATTAAAACATGTTACGTTTCGCTCGGCATGCCTTCCTTTCGCCCTGAAGCTCCACACGTCCTCTAATAAAAACAGATAAGAAGAAAAGGCAGTTACATCTTCGTTCAAACTCAACTTCTCTGTCGAATGCTTCTCTTCTTTAAACCAACTACAAAACTAAGAAATATTTTCAAGTCCATGTCAACCACTTTCCTCTATAAGGAATGACTTCGACAGGACTTCAGGACTTCAGCAAACATGTTGTTTTGTCAAAAAATCATAATATCTTTAAAAGAAATTTTCTTTTCTTCACTAATTATATGGTGTCGAAAATTTCAGCTAACAGACCTACATATCAATTTAATTTTATTTGACTTTCTCAAAAATATTGCATTTCTTCTTGTTGCCGAATGTACATGGTGACTTAAATTTAGTCTATTTTTCAATTCTTACGTATGTTTAAGAAAATATTGAAAAAGAGAGTGTGCCTAATATTCTTCTAATCCTCGCGAGCATTATAATATTAGATTATGCCTATAGACATAATTGTTCTAGATATTAGAACTACATAGATGTAGATGGGGCATGTGTTATAATGTTTGAATTGTGCAGTTTCGTCCCGCATACTTTTAACTAATTCTTACATTTTGTTGACCATCATGATCCTTAACTCACTTGAAAAATACTCACCTAGCTTGTATTCTACTATTTCATCTTCGACATTTTTATTTAATCATATAAAATTCAATCTTGTTGAAGAGTTCAACCTGTCAAATGGTCAAGCAGAGCATACATCACATCTTCAAAATCAAAATCTTAAATCATAAGACATATTTTCAACTTTTTTTTATTATATATGTAATATTTTGTTTATTTATTATCAATATGATATTTAATTAATCATTTATATTTGAAACCAACAATTTATATTTTTTTATACAGTAAATCAGAATATCCTCTACGCACAACTGTAAAAGTTAATCTCTTAAACCGGGTATGATCATATAGACGAAAAGCTATCTCTCAAAAAATTTAACACTGTTGTGTGTTCAGGATAGGGATCAGGACCTTTGGTTAAGCTCATTCAAGTGTTATTAGGTAACAATTTATGTTTTAAATGTAAGTTTCCACATATTATAACAACATCTAAATAGAATTTTGAAATAATTTAAGAATCCACACTTTTCTTTTCTTATCAAGTTGAACTAGAATTTCGAAATAATTTAAGAATCCACATTTTTCTTTTCTTATCAAGTTGAACTAGAATTTCGAAACCTCTTATTAGAGAATTTGAAGGAATGTCGAGAGCAACAAGATGTCAATTAGTCTAGAAGCATAAGAAAGATATATGATATGTCGATCCAAAATCTTAAGATATTTGATATATGATCCACTTCTCGTTTATATTTAAAATTTTGACAATATAGAATCATTATGAAACTTAACTACTTATACTTGAATCCAACCGGTACAATCTTATTTGATCGATTGCATGTATTCGATTAACCATTTAGAATATTTTTAATGTAAAGAATAAATAATTTATAATTTAAACACGTCTTGTAAAGTAAATTTGAATATGCATTTAATACATTTGATTCACCAAGAACATAATAAAGTTAAAACGAATGTCATTTCCCTTTTCCTTAATTAGTGATGCATGAAAAATGTTGAACAAATATTGATAATAGTATCTTAGTAAGAAAGAGAGAAAAAGAAAAAGAAAGTTAAATGTGGACCAAAAACAAAACAAGACCCTTTACCTATACTTACGTCTAACAATTTGAAAATTAAACCCTCTCCCTATTCTATAATAATATCACGTACCTTATCCTTATAGCCGAAGAAAAAACATTTTACAAATAATTATTTTTACTACCCATTTCTTTGCATGGATTTGAAGTACTAGTACATATTATGAAAACAAACATAAAAATTAAAATAAACCAAGTTAAATTTAGTAAACTATTTTTTTTCCTTTAGATGAAAAAACAAGTCACTTTCTTTTTACTTTTATACATTTACAAAAAATAAGTGACGAAATGAATATGCAAAGCTTACGTAATTAATATAGTGTTTATTTAGATTCTCTTTTGACTTACTTGAAGCTAAGCAAAAGCTTTAGAAGCCATCACTCTCTTTCTACCTATATCTAGCTCTATGTTGTATTGTGTTTGTATTTTTGCATGTATTAATATTGGGACACTAACCTTTTAGGAATAGAGTGTTTGTGCTATAGGACAAGTTATGCACCTTCCTCTAACAATCCGACAAACCACGTGAAACACAAAGATGAGTAACATGATAATTAGAAACATGACCTTATTGATCATCATGATCATGATCTTTCATGGTGAAATAAAGTAAAGTCCTTATAATTGGGGTTAGAAAATATATATATTTTTAAATAAAGGATTATCAATGTCACTATTTAAAGTCCTTATAATTCAACTAACTATGTATTATCAAATTAAATTATAAATTAAATTAGTAAAAATGATAGGTTGAAAAAAATAATGGTAGACATCGTGATTAAGTAAAGACCCATGGTTGACAATGGCATCACATCTAATAACTTCAATTACTACCCTCCTTTTTATCTTTATATATGTCATTCTTTTATTACATAAAGTAATTTATTAAAAACGTGATTTAGTCTCTCTATTTTCTATATATATTAAAAATTTTAAATTATACTTAAAATAATTATTTTCAACTTTTTTTTATATGTTTCTTTTATTTTTATTTATTTATTTCTCTCATAAGTATTATCTCACTATCTTTGATTTAGTAATAACTTATATTGAATTTTTAATTTGAATTGAGATCATTATGTATATATGTTGATCATTAAATTAATAGTAAAAAATCATCATTATAATCTCTATTTATTTTTTTATTTCTTTTAAAAGCTAAATAATTTTTTTTTTTAAATATTTGTAATGCCATCATTTTACTTTAAATTTCTTTTACAGAAAAATGAATCAAATTTATTTGTAATAGCAATTACTTAATAATAAAGGACATACAAACACTAAAAATTATCAACAAATTAAAAATAGAAGCTGAATCAAGTAATCTGTATATACTAAAAACATTATCCAATGTAACATATACTTTGTAATAATATAATCCCTTATTGACTTGAGATATTAAAAAACTGAACATGATATATATGATATCAAATACTAATTATTTATCTATTTCACAATCGAACAAGGGAGGTGAAAGAAGAGATGAAAAAAATTGAAAAAAGAGAAATTATTGTTTAGTTTATTAGGTCACGCTGACGTATTTGAGACATGGCAAAGTGGTTCAGAAGATGACAACAATGAAGAAGTTGATCGGGCGAAGTTCCAAAGATCAATCTCACTCGCATAATCATGCGAGGGACTAATGTAAGTAGTAGTAGTAGCGGTAGTAGAAGTAGTAGCTCTAGCGTGTGTCGATAGAGATGAAGTTGATGAGGAAGATCTAAGGGTTGGAAGTTGAAGATCATGATCATTAGTGCAATATCCCATTGTGGGGTCATTGAAGCAAGCCAATTGCCTAGAAGTTTCAGTTTGTCCATTCAATTGAGAAGCAACAAGCCTATCAAAAGCTACCCAATTAGTAAGACCACCATCACCACATGAGGCTATAACCATTGATGATGATGATGCTTCTAATGGATTATTAACCATGTTGTTATGGGGTTGATGATGATGATGATTAGTGAATGACCCTTCATTTTCATTAGCCACATCCACTTGAATAATTGCATGGTACCCTTCATTGTTGTTCTCATTGTTCTCCATGCTTGTCGATTTTGGACTCTCTAAACTTGGAAGTTTCATGAACCTTTCATTGTTATAACCACCATTGTTGTTGAGGCTAGTTTCAAAAGGCCTTGTAAACCTTCCATAATTATTGTTATTGTAATTTGCTTCATAATTCTCTTCCTTGCAACCACCTCTTCCCATTTGTTGAAGTATTTGCTCCAAAGCTCCTTCATCACAATTATCAAACAAATGATGGCTTCTTCTTCCCTCTCCAGAGCCTAATGGGCTGTCTAGGGTTTTGAGATGATTCTTCTTATTGAATATCCTACACACCACCCATCCTTCTTCTTGACCACCATCACCAATCACATTCGACACCTAAATTCCGTCGCAACAAACAAAAATATTCCTACCTTAATTATCATTCAAAAAATACTAATTAAATTATTTATCCAAACACGTATAATTTTATCAAACACTTACCAAATTAGCGTCGCTGGTGGTGGTGTTATCGTCTAGTCTATATTCGTGCATGATCCAATCGGATTTTTGGCCATGAGGGGCGCGACCCTTGTAAAAAACAAGAGTCTTTCTCATTCCAATCCTTTTTCCATTGCTATATATAACTTTGTCGCGCCCCGTGGCTTTCCAAAACCCAGCAGCCGTGGCGCGATTGGTTCGCGTCCCGGTTGGATACTTCTTATCTTTGTGACTGAAGAAGTACCAATCATTTTGTGGAGTTGTTCCTATTTTGCATTTCTCTACAAAAGGAAAGAAAAAACAACCTCAAAATAAAAAACATACAATATTCAAATAAATGTATATATATTTGTTCATTAATTATCTTCCATATAAAGATACAAATCAAAACAATAAAGAAAGACATAAATAAACATACCAAAAATGAAAGTGAAAATGAATGAATAATAAATATATAGTTATATAGCTACTTATATAACCTTGTATGTCCCATGGTTCAAGCTTGTTGAGATCAACATCACGAATAACATCAAGATCAATCTTCTCATAAGAGACTTTTTTCCTCAAATAGTATTGAAGAAGTTCTTCTTCAGTTGGATGAAACCTGAATCCAGGAGGGACTTGAGATTGTCCATTAACAGATATGCTCATGTTATCAGGCATTAAGATAAACTAAGCAAGAAAGAAGAAGAAAAAAAAGGTATAGCTATGTAGTGGTTCTAGATTCACAAGGGACCCAAAAAGATGAGAGAATGCATTCAAAACAGGTAGGAGAGAAAGGAAAGGTGAAAGATAATGAGGGAGAGTGTGTGTACTGGAATGAGTATGTAAAGGAAGACTATATATATGTGTTGTGGGACACAAAGGACCAAATCATACAATAGAGAAAATAAAATATTGTATTTTTAAAAAATCTGGTGAGAGTACCACAATAATGATATGGGAATAGAAAAGTGGATATGAGTGGAAGGGAATCACAAACTATAGTATTGTTGTATGTCAAGTTTTGAATAAAATTCTCACAATGAAATAATGAAATAGTAGATGTTAAGTAATATATAATTGAAAAAATTCATATGGTTTAAGGTTTTTAGTTAAGTGTACAATTCTATTTGAGTAATTGTTGGGTCAGTAGTAAGAGAGCTGAGAGGATGAGAGGATTAGTACACATTGGATGAAGAGGAAATACATATTAGAATATGCCTCATATTATTTATTATATGTTGTATAATATTTTTTTAGATGAAAAAGGATTTTTAATTTATATTTGACACAACAAAACATCATCACTCACTACTACAAAATATATATTTCGTAATATTTTATTATTTAGGTCATATAATCAATCGAAGTAATCTTATGTGGGCGCTTTTATTTATTAAGATATTTTTCACCACGATCTATACTCTCAGTCATGATGATAGGTAAATTGTAACATGCTTCGAATTCCAGAAGCATCATTTTTCCAATTTGTCGTAACAAAAAAGGGCATGTTCCCTAAAATTTTATTTTAAAAAATTAAACATTTTTCCATACGGTTCAAATTCAACCATGGTGAAAAAGAATGACAAATCATCACAGTTTATTTTATCAACAGTGGTGAAATATATTTACCTATAAAAGTTAACTTATATCACTTCTGAATAGATTACGCTCAAACAAAACCCTAATTTCTCTTGCCTTAACCCAAACTCTCAAAATTCAAACATAACATTTCTAACTAGTATGAATTAAGGAAAGTTACACAAATCCTTGCGAGACGAAACAAATATCTCATTTATTTGTTTTCATTTTCCTCGAATCATTTTTATGAAATGTACTTTTGTGAAATATTTTATGAGTTATAATTGATAAGTGCCAAAATGTACTTATTTTGTATATATGTTTTGTGGCACTTATCGAGACTTTTATTGATATTCGTTGAATAATTCTCCATTTTGTGTCTAATTACGTATACTTTGTAAATTGTTGTATTTTCATATACTTTTATACCTTTTGATAGTTTTTGTGTCTTTTGTAGGTTTTCTTGCGTATTTGGAGCATGAGCAATAATGTGTTGAAGACACGACTTCAAACGCGCGATTTTGAGCAACAGAACCAACTCGTCAACGAATAAAGCTCAAAATCAAAGAATAATTGTGAGATATTGGATCGAACTCTAGTATGGTCGAAGGGTAGCTTCTTAGTTCGACAGTTCGACAGAGTTAAGCATGAAGTAGAAGGTTGTTCACATGCTAGTGTCGAAGTGTGCATGCTGTAGTCGAAGATGGGTCTAGCATGCAGATGCCGAAGATGCTAGGGTTGTTAGCATGTTAAATTAGGTTTTAGTGTTTAAACCCTAATTTGTTAAGTTAGCTTGTTTATTAAGTTGGCTGGTGTAATGGGCCTTGAGGAAAAAGCCCATTAGTTAGTATGTTAGGTTTTATTATAAATAGCATACTAGTCTCTCATCATTGCTAAGCTGCAAATCCTAATTTAGGGTGAGAGAGGTTATTTGTTATTCTTGTAAACTTGTAATCTTGTTTTAAGAGAAAGTAAAAGAATAGCAGTTATAACCAATTCTTGTGTTCTTCTTCTCCTCCCTAATTCCCTATTATACTTTGTTATTGGTATCGTTTTTCACAACAATAATAAATCATCAATTTGGTTGATATTTTTTCATTGTTAAATAGGAAATTGAATAAGCTTTCCAACGCTAAGAACCGGACGCAAATTGTAACACCCCGGATTTAATTAAATTGGTTAATTAAATTATTGAAGGATTTAAATATTCGATTTAGTCGAATTTGGATTGTCGGTGTTATTTAAGGGCATATTTGAAATTATTAAATTGAAGTCGGATAGTGTGAAAATAATATTAAGGATAATATTATTTATAAGTCGGAATTATTACATTGATGGAATATTATTAAAGGTGATATAATTGATTGTTTGAGTTATATATATCTTATTGGGCCTAAATTGATTTGGAGGATATTAAATAAAGAGAAAGTTTGAACACTAAGCCCAATTGGTTTTATATTAGGGTTTTAGAGATTTAAGAGTAGTGTTGTCACAATGAGGAAAAGAAGAATAGAAGAGAAAGAGACAAGTTTTGAAGGAGAAGAACAAGTTTAGAGATTTCATCCATAGTGTCAAATTGGAGATGCAATTGGAGACCCATTGAGCTGCTTCAATTGATAGGGTAAGGACGAGGTTCTCTTCCTATAATGATGCTTATGAACAATTGTATGTTAGGGATTAGGGATTTAGGTTGTTGATTTATTGTGTTAAATATATTTACTATTGTTGTTGAATTTGCCGTTGGTATTCTAGAATTAATAATTTACAATCCCACGACGAGCGGCATGCCCCATTTAAGGCCAAGAGTCTTGTTTCATGTTATCCTATTGTAGGCTACTAGTTAGTTTTTTTTCATTGCTGTGTATTGAACCATGTTGTGTTGTATCTATATGACGCGCTGTGATATTAATTTGTTTCTATTTCACATTTTGTTCTATCATTTATTCTTATGTTTCATACATATATATATAAAATGAAATGAATTATAATTAGAAACAGTAGAATAAAACATATAATTAATAAAATGCAAAACAATTCTGTTTGATTGAAATAGCCGAATTAAGCAGTATAATTAGTTGTTCGGAATTTGATGAAAATTTACGTGGTAGCTAAGTTTAATTAGTACATTAACATGGTGGTGTTATTTTGTTGAAATTGTGATATTAATCGGTCAATTAAATTAATGATTGAATTAATTTTCAATAAGCCTATTTAATTAGAAAATACTTAGACTTAGATTAATTATTCGGTTTGTCGGTAAATAACGGTATCTTGAGAATTTAACCGAACGAATCGAATAATCGATAAAGAATAGAATTGTATCCGAATTAACCGATTGAGCTGTGTTTTTAGTGACTTGGGAGTATAACCCAAAAATTCGCAAAGTTTTGAATATTAAGGATTTAACCGGAAATTAGATAATCGGTAGTGACGCAGGATATACCCGATTAATTAGAGATTATTAGGTGAATAATTTTAGTTAATTGATAATGGATTAGTGAGTTAATTTAAAGACAAACCTATGGAGGATTATAAGACTAATTTGACTTGACTTAATGTGTCTATTTGTTGTAATGGTTTTGTTAATATGTGAAGTTATATGTTTGTCGTGATGTGTCGAAACATGACGATGTTTGTGATGATTGGTAATATGTGATGTTGTATATATTCGTGATGATAATTTTGTGAATAAGTGAAGATGAAATATTATGGTGACGTGAATTACCTCGTATAATGGTAATTGATTGTGATATAGGCTTATGCCTCGTGACGATATGTGATTGTGATGAGTATGTTGTGTTGTCTTGTTTGTCGAGTCACATTTCATATGCATACTCTGTGACGGTCTGGATTGGAAAATTAGTGACGAAGGCTTATGCCTTGTGCCTTAGATTCGGGCAATTGGTGACGGGGGCGGAAGCTCCGATTGGTACCACATGCATATACATGAGTCATGTCCCATATGTCTTATGTGATTCATAGTTATGACATTTTGTGACTATATCGTGATTGTATTCCATGACTTGTTAAATGATGGAAGTATGTGAAGATGTAAATTGATGATTTTATGATTAGTATGATGATATTAATATTTATGAATGTGATTAACTGAATATTTCTGGTGTGACTTATATGTGATGTTTTGTGTTTAGATGTATATGTGATGTTTTGAGTTTAGATGTTTATGTGATGTTTTATGACTAAATGTATGACTTATATGCTATGACATTTTGGGATTGGAATTGTGATTTATACCTGTGATGTATCATGACTTGGCTTACAAAGTAAATGAATGAGATAGATAATTGATGTGAATATGAAGTTTCGTGACTTGTGGTGTGATGAAAAGTACGTGAGATTTGTGAGTTGGTAAAAGTATGAAGTGTGTGTCGATACAAATACTTGTGATATGATAACTATATATGTCTGGATCCTAATATACAATTTATCATGAGCTCACTTATATGATTTGATATCTCACTCTTTTCTCTTGTTTGTCGTTGCCTTTATATTGGTAACGTGCAGGTGTTCGACTATGAAGATTTAGTTGCTGTTAATTGAGTCGGTTGGCGCTCTGATACGTAGCAGTCGGGGGGGTGATTTATGATGTTTATGATTGTTGTTGTTTATTGTTTTATCATAGCTGAATAAGATGTTATTGATTCAAAGATTGAGAATTATGACTCTGTTGTTTTAATGAAAGAAGTTATTCTGTTTTAAAACGTATTATGTGCCTGAGTACTTGTTGATTGACTAGGGGTAGTGCTATGTATCCGCTAAATGCGATAAAGTGATTTGTTTTGACATGAATATGTGATGCCTCATTTGTTTGTTGAGAAATTTTGAAACTCTGATTCTTGCATATATTTGTCGGGTAGAAATGGGGTGTTACACAAATCAGAGTTACGGTTCTCAAGTTATGGCCAAAACACTAAAGCTGGGTTTTTTCAAGACAGCAGTCAGCGTGCGTAGCGCCCTCCTGCGCGCGACGCGCGCTACACGAGATCCAAAATTGCATAAATAGGGGAAAAACACATTTTTTTTTAAGTTATGTTTTGGGTATTTTTGAACCCCAACTCATCATAGGTCATTTTTTGGTAGATTTGGCTTGGAAATAACATTTGGAGGATGAAAATGGATGATCGGAGGTCCAATTTCTCATCGATTGGTGTTGACAAACCAAGAAATGTTTGATTCCTCTTCTTCTCTTTATATTTATCTTTTGTTAAGTTTGTATGTAAATACTCTAAACCCATAGATGTTTGTTATTCTTTCTACTAGTTGTATAAAGTTTGCTTTACAAATCTTAATCGGTGTTTCTTTGATCTCTTTGCTTAAATGCTTTAGATTTGTGTTGTTGTAGAAATAGACATCATAAATCTTGATTAGGGGGATATCTGTTAGCTTTAGATTCTAGAGATAGGATTGGGGTTAACATCCACATAATATCTAAGTTTAATGTCTCTGTGTTGTTCGATCGGTTGAGACATCATCGAAAGAGCAATATAGTTGAACTCTCGTCGGTGTCGCAGAAATGGACATTGGTGTGAGGAATATGTGGTGATTCTGATGAGTATTGTAGATTGAGTGCGGCGGAGTGATAAATCTAAGTTCGTGAGGAGTAGTTTAGATTCGAACCAGATAAGTTATTCTCTATCAAGAGTGAATTCTTTTTATGTTCATATGTTATATTTTCCTTGTTTACTTAAAACTCATTTAACCCAAACTCAAGAACTAAGAATCCGTCGAACGACAATTCAGTAGCACTAATCTTTGTGGACACGATAACTTCCCGGATAAATACTTCCAAAACTTTTGTTGCTTGCCGCTTTACCGCTTCAACAATGATGTTGTTGTTCAAAATATTTGTCCTATTTTTCTAAATTTTCTTGTTTAAAATATACGTGAAACGTTTCTATAACCCAGCATAAGGTTTATTATTTTCTTGTTTTTAAGATGAGATTATAGTTTTTATATTGTTATTTTATTTATAAATGTTGTTTATGTGAAAGTAAATTGTTGTTTTTGTTGATAAATGTTGTTGTTTGTGTTAAAGTATGTTGATAAATATTGAACTATGCTGATAAATGTTAAAGTATGTTGAAGTATGTTGATATTTTTGTTGATAAATATTGATGTTTGTGTTATTGTTAATGTTATTTCTTGTACATTGCAGCTTTTATTTAGTTGCTCCAACATGTTCTAGAAGATGAGTTTCACTACGAAAAAAATGTGTCTGATTATGGCGGTTATTGAGACGAAGTTTTAAAAACTTCTGATAATTAAATTTAAAAGTAATATATTTAATTTTGGAGATAAATGTGAAAGTTCATTATCGCAGTTTGAAACCCCAACAAATTGATACATTTCTCCTCGTTTTTTTCCACTTTCCATCTTGTTTTTTTTGTTGTTGTTGTTGTTAAAGTTATATTAAAAAATAACTTACACTAATCAATGTTTTTCGAGCACTACAAGAAAAATACTTCCCTGCGTAGTGAATTAGTGACGCGGGAACAATGTCGCAAAAGTTGGGCAGTTGCGACGTGTTTACTATGTCACTACATGTTTTTGTTAATAAAATAATAAAAATAACCTAAGCATAAGGGAAGTCAGAATTTTTTTACTAAAAAATATGTTGTGGCGTGTTAATCACGTCGCAACTTATAAATTTAAATAAAAAACAAAGACTCAAACGTTCATATGGGGGGAATTCTGAAATTTTCAAATTTTGGGTTGTGTCATGTATTACACGTCGCAACATGTATTCAAAAAATTCAAAATAAAAAGCTGTAAGGTTGAATTGACTAGGTGCAGGGAGTGGAGTGATTGTAGAGGACCGTTTGAGGTTGCGACGTGGCTTCCACGTGGGAATGTTGCAACGTGATTTCCACATCGGTACAGACTTTAATGCTTTTGACCATTGACAATTAGCGACGTGGAAAGCACGTAGAAACATTGTGTAATGATTACCACGTCACTGTTTTTCATATAATAACACGATTCCGGATTCATCTTTCATTGTACTCATTGTTACGTTTTACTCTCTCCATCATTCCCATTTTCATTTCCATTTTCATTCCCATTTACTTCCACTTCCATTCTTCTATCCCTCTAAAGGTATCTACTTTCATAATTTCTTTCAATTTTATTTTTTATTTTCATTTAAGTATTATTTATTCTTATTTAGGAATTTAATTTATGTTAATTTTTTTTTGTAAGATATTGAAGTGAAGAGAATTTGACAAATATTGAAGAGGTTTAGAAAAAGATTGGACAAAAAGATCGAATGAGATTGAAGAAGAGGTATTTATGTAATTTTAAATTTAATATCAATTGGATTGTTGGTTGATTTGTAGGTATTATGTTTTTTTTTTAAATTGTGATCAGGTAAAACGAAAATAATATCTTTAAATTAATTTTAAATGAAAAATTTATGTATTTATATATTTTTATTATAAAACAGAATATATATATATATATATATATATATATATATATATATATATATATATATATATATATATGTATCATATTATTTAAAAGAAACAGAATATATATTACTTAATGATAAAAATAGTTAATATTAGTTGATAACTTCAAGATGCGGGAGATATATAGAGTGATGCAGAATCAGAATGGAAGGGTCCCATGGAGTCACATTATGTACCAAAACATTGCACGGCCTCGGGCAATATTTATTTTGTGGCTTGCGTGCAATAGTCGACTGGCTACCAAAGATCGTATGAAAAAGTTTGGGATGCTAGCAAACGATGGTTGTGAATTCTGCTCTAGCCAGGAATGTATGAATCATTTGTTTTTTGAGTGCAGCAAGATGAAGAGCATCTGGACTGAGGTTCTTGGATGGCTGCAAATACAACACACACCTGAACAATGGGATAATGAACTTGTATGGATAACCAGATTCTGCAAAAGGAAGACAGGGCTAGCAAAGATCTTAGGATGCGCTGCAGCAGAAACAATCTATGCTGGATGGAAGTTTCGAAATGATAGTGTGTTTGGGAACACTGTGAATACGAATAGGATAGGTAAAGACATTATAGACACAATAGTTTATAGATGCTGGGCTCATAGTAAGTTCAGACCCCACATAGCTTCTCTAATGATGTAAGGTTGAGTGGTTTGGATTGTTGGTCCTTTTTGGATTCTTGATTTCTTGGGCTGGATCCTTAGCGATCGCCATGTACGTTGTTGGTTTTTGAATTAATCTAATCAAATTGTTATTGATTCAAAAAAAAATAGTTAATACTCCCTCTGTCCCAAAATAAGTGTCACATTTACTTTTTAGATTCATTGAATATTTAATGTATCTGGTCTGTATAGAGACCAGATACATTAAATATTCAATGAATCTAAAAAGTAAATGTGACACTTATTTTGGGACGGAGGGAGTATTAGTTTGTTTTTAAATATTATGTATTTTGTTTTGTTAAATTTATTTTTAGGTAAAACAAAATTTATATTATATTATTATTTTTTAAAACAGAATATCTATTATTTAATGGCAAATAAAATATTTAATATATTTAAATGGTAAAAAAATTATCGTTAAACAAAATAGTATGTTATATATATATATATATATATATATATATATATATATATATATATATATATATATATATATATATATATATATGTAAAAATTAAATAGTATGTTATTATATTTAAAAGGTAAAAAAGAAAATTTTGGTAAAATATATAATATTATATCTATAGACAAAAATTATATTATATTATGTATATAGATAAAATTTATATTTTATAATTTTTTTAGAATATAATATTATATATATATATATATATATATATATATATATATATATATATATATATATATATATATATATATATATATATATATATTATGTATATAAGATATTATTATGTTGAAATGGTAATAAAGAAAAAAAAATGTTTTTATTTATATTTATATATAAGTTATTAAAAAAAATATTTATATGTTTATATATAAGTTATTAAAAGAATAATATGTTGGCTAATAAAATAATTATGTTTATTTTAAAATTTTTATTATATAAGTTTATATATTATGTGAGAATATGTTATAGATTTTTTATAGTTAATATATCATGTGAGAATATGTTATATATTATGTGAGAATATGTTAAACGAAAAAGTTGTATATATATATATATATATATATATATATATATATATATATATATATATATATATATATATATATATATATATATATATATAGTTTAAATACATGTTATATATTAATTAATGTAATGATTGTGCAAATGTGCAGTATGAAATATTATTTGTACTATCGTAGTTGGATGTACGATAGATTGGAACCAGGAAGACGTCCACTTAAATCCAATTTCATAGAAGGAGTTAATGGGTTTATCAAGTGGGCATTTGCATAGAAATGTTGTCGGAGCGAAGGGGAAGTTAGGTGTCGTTGTCTGAATTGTGAATGTAGACCTGTAATTAGTGACTCAGAGGAAGTAGAACGGCATTTGCATTGAATGAGTTTCATTAAAAATTATTGGGTTTGAACGTTTAATGGCAAAAAACTGCCGATGAACGTACCCGAGACTAGCAACACGCATGCTTCAAGTAGTCGACCTACTATGGAATATGGGGAAAACTTTAATCTGATCGGTGACATGGTTGAGGATGCTTTTAGTGTGAATGTGACTTATGATCAACCTGAAGATTTTGATGGGGAAGAGTTGCTGAATGAGGAACCGTAGAGATTTTATCAGTTGTTGAATGAGATATATATACCATTATTTGAGGGGTCGTCGGACTCAAAGTTATCAATGTGTGTGATATTATTGGCCGCCAAGGTAAATTGGAATGTTCTTGATCAGTGTTTAGAATTCTTCATAAAAATGATGTTGACTCGACTGCTACGAAAGACAACTTGCCTACAACTTTTTATGATGCAAAGAAGTTGGTGTCGAAGTTGGGTTTAAGTGTAAAAAAAATAGATTGTTGCATTAATGGTTGCATGTTGTTTTATGACAATGAGTTTGGTACTAATGATGGATTGTTGGAGGAATGTCATTTCTGTGAGGCTATGTTTGGGGGTTTGGAGGGGAGAGGAGGGGAAGGCTTCTGAAAACGAATTCTGAAAAAAATATATGATATTTTTTGAAAAAATGATTTTTTTTTTAGAATGATAAAAGAGTCATTATCATTACAAAAATTTTAATTTTTAAAATAGTATAACAACCTAAAAGATATTTGGAAAATTAAAGTAAGCCCTCCAAAACCCTCCTTCAATACAATTTTTGACTTCCCCCAATTTATGGGGTTTTTGGTGTTATGAATAAAACCAAACCCTCCAAAACTCTCCTACCCAAAATCCGTTTATTCTTTTCACCCAATTCTTTCTATTTTTCAAAACGCTCCCTTCCCCTCCCCTCCAAATTCCCAAACATAGCCTGAGAGTCCATGTTTTATCTTCCGAATATACCGAGGTTAAAAAGAATGTTTGCTTCAATGAATAGTGCAAGTCAGATGACATGGCATCACACAAACCAAACAAGTCCAGGCACTATGCGACATCCATCTGATGGCGAGGCTTGGAAGCACTTTGATTGGATACATCGTGATTTTGCCACAAAACCTAAAAATGTCAGGCTTGGATTATGCTCTAATGGATTATCTCCATATGTCCAAGCATCGGGAAGTGCGTATTTTTATTGGCCAGTTATTGTAACTGTAACACCCTGGATTTCCGCTTACCCCGCAGGGCTTCCGGCCTACCAAGCATGTCACCAGCTTAATCAATAATCCCCCCTAGGTCCGCTTATCGGCTGCCCAGGAAATATTGTTTTTGCCTCCCGCAGGAATCGAACCATGTACCTAGGGGATAAGTACATATTCATAGCAATTCCTGCTACCACTTGACCACTAGTAGCTCAAGTGGTAGCAGGAATTGCTATGAATATGTACTTATCCCCTAGGTACATGGTTCGATTCCTGCGGGAGGCAAAAACAATATTTCCTGGGCAGCCGATAAGCGGACCTAGGGGGGATTATTGATTAAGCTGGTGACATGCTTGGTAGGCCGGAAGCCCTGCGGGGTAAGCGGAAATCCAGGGTGTTACATTAAAAGGCGCCTTTTTAATGTAACACCCTGGATTTCCGCTTACCCCGCAGGGCTTCCGGCCTACCAAGCATGTCACCAGCTTAATCAATAATCCCCCCTTAGGTCCGCTTACCGGCTGCCCAAGAAATATTGTTTTTGCCTCCCGCAGGAATCGAACCATGTACCTAGGGGTTAAGTACATATTCATAGCAATTCCTGCTACCACTTGACCACTAGTAGCTCAAGTGGTAGCAGGAATTGCTATGAATATGTACTTAACCCCTAGGTACATGGTTCGATTCCTGCGGGAGGCAAAAACAATATTTCTTGGGCAGCCGGTAAGCGGACCTAAGGGGGGATTATTGATTAAGCTGGTGACATGCTTGGTAGGCCGGAAGCCCTGCGGGGTAAGCGGAAATCCAGGGTGTTACATTAAAAAGGCGCCTTTTAATGTAACACCCTGGATTTCCGCTTACCCCGCAGGGCTTCCGGCCTACCAAGCATGTCACCAGCTTAATCAATAATCCCCCCTAGGTCCGCTTATCGGCTGCCCAGGAAATATTGTTTTTGCCTCCCGCAGGAATCGAACCATGTACCTAGGGGATAAGTACATATTCATAGCAATTCCTGCTACCACTTGAGCTACTAGTGGTCAAGTGGTAGCAGGAATTGCTATGAATATGTACTTATCCCCTAGGTACATGGTTCGATTCCTGCGGGAGGCAAAAACAATATTTCCTGGGCAGCCGATAAGCGGACCTAGGGGGGATTATTGATTAAGCTGGTGACATGCTTGGTAGGCCGGAAGCCCTGCGGGGTAAGCGGAAATCCAGGGTGTTACATTAAAATGGTATCAGAGCCAGACCTCTCCTAGTACGATGTGGTTCGAGGACGAACCATGCGGAAGCTGGTGGGCATGTAACACCCGAGGCCGAAGAAGGCGAGGGGTGGTTGCACCGCATGGAACACTTGAGGCCGAAGAGGGCAATGGTGGTCGCCATATCGGAATGAGAGGGATCCTAAGGCTGTGCAGGGATGAGACTGCATGGTTGAAAGATGTCTTATAAGGATTGATAGGTACTACCTATACCAACAAGATGCATCTTCTTTTCGGTAGCTCATTCCATAAGAACTCCATAGTTAAGCGTGCTTGACTTGGAGTAGTATTGGGATGGGTGACCTTCTGGGAAGTTTCCCGGAAAGCGTGTGAGTGAGGTCAAAGCATGCTGAAAAGACTCGTGTTGGTTTGTGGGGTCAGTCGATCATCCCAAAAAGCAGTCTGGGGCGTTACAGTAACCCCTTACAATCTCCCTCCTAAGATGTGCATGACAAAACCATACATGTTTCTGACCTGTATCATTCCTGGACCGTCGAGTCCAAAAGCTGGAATCGATGTGTACTTACAACCTTTAATTGATGATTTGAGAACATTGTGGATTGGAGAATGCACTTATGATATATCCCGTAAACAAAACTTCACTTTGCGAGTTGCCTTTATGTGGACCATTAACGACTTTCCAGCATATGGAATGTTTTCTGGTTGGGGTGCACATGGCAAAATGTGTTGTCCGCATTGTATGAGATACACTAAGGCGTTTACGTTGGATAAAGGGGGAAGAGCTCGTGGTTTGACTGTCACCGCAGATTCCTACCAAGAAATCATACCTATAAAAGAAACAAGACATATTTCAAAAAAGACGAAGTGGTAACAGATCTTCCTCCACCTCGATTGTCACCAGGTGTTGTATGGGACCAAGTTTGTGACCTACCAAAATTCACAGATACTGGTAAAGCATGTAGAATTCCAGGATACGGGGTCGTACACAATTGGACAAGAAGAAGTATATTTTGGGACCTCCCATATTGGAAAGATAATTTGTTGCACAATAATCTTAATGTTATGCATATTGAGAAGAATTTTTTTGATAATATATTTAACATAATGATGGATGTTAAAGACAGAACAAAAGATAATGAGAAGGCTAGACAAGACATGGAAATTTGGTGTAATCGAAAAAGAGTTGGAGTTGAAGCCTCAACCGAATGGAAAATTATTAAAACCCAAGGGTAGTTACACTATGACTTCACAAGAAGCTAAAGCGGTTTGTCGATGGTTAAAAGAATTGAGAATGCCTGAAGAGTATTCTTCAAATTTAGCAAGGTATGCCGACGCTAACACTGAGAAGTTGCATGATATGAAAAGTCATGATTGCCACATTTTTATGGAACAATTACTACTAATTGCATTCGGTTCTCTACCCAAAGATGTGCTTAATCCACTAACTGAAAGTTGTCAATTTTTTAGAGATATTTGTGTGTCAA
Organism: Vicia villosa; assembly: GCF_029867415.1. NCBI lineage: Eukaryota > Viridiplantae > Streptophyta > Magnoliopsida > Fabales > Fabaceae > Vicia > Vicia villosa. Next base: position 109,494,976 of record NC_081186.1, on the reverse strand, counting down.
CTTTAAGAGTGGATGACATCATTAAGTTGGACCAAACTATTCCAATCATTCTTGTGAGTTGGAACAAATATTTCCACCTGGTTTTTTTGATTCCATGGAACATCTACCGGTGCATCTTGCATATGAAGCTTAGCTTAGAGGACCTGTTCATTATAGGTGGTTGTATCTATTTGAAAGGTTCATGGGTGATTCTAAACGATCAGTGAAAAATAAAACTAGAGTTGAAGGATCAATATGTGCACATTACTTGCATCGGGAGACATCACATTTTTGCAGTCACTATTTCAACAACTTGATGTTAACTTTGAGAATCATAAGGAATCGTGTAAATGTTAACGAAAGAAGTCAATTCAACTTATCAGTCTTTGGGCTTCCAGGTCGTCCATCTTGAAAGAAAGGTGTTCATTGGTTGACCCAACAAAAAATGCAATCCGCACATGTTCATGTCTTGATCAACTGCGTTGAAGTTAAACCGTATCTTGAGTAAGTATACCCAACAATTTAATTTTATTTATAGTGTGAAAATATTATTACCTTGAAACTTATATTGTGTTTTTTTAGGGAATTTAACAACGTCTATTTTCATAGTACCAGTGTACAAGCAACATCCGGTGTCATTCATTCATAATTTCCAGCATGGTTCAAGGAGAGATTGTTAAGCATTGTTACACCGAATCAAGAAATACTCCATTTGAGAAATTTGTCTGAAGGCCCTATTCAAAGCGCAAACGAATGGCACACATACTTCGTAAACGGATATAAATTTTACACTGAGACTTGGACTGTAGGGAAAAAAAACCAAAAAATAGTGGTGTATTTGTAAAAGGAGTTACAGATGGGGGTGAAGATGACTTGTATGGCTTTGTTAAACATATGTACGAGTTGGTATACAATTACTTGGATTCGGAAAATAAAGTCGTCTTGTTTTATTGTGAATGGTATGATCCAACTAGAGGCACAAAAATATACAAGACATACGGTACTGTTGAGATTCAAATGGACCGAAGTACAAATAGTATGACCCTTTCATAATGTCACATGTTGTTAGGCAAGTTTATTATGTTCATTATCCTTCACTTGTGTTACATAAACGAGGGTGGTGTGTTGTAATAAAAAAACCATTGGGCCATATTAAAACTGACGATCTAGTGCAAGATCTTGCTTACCAAGTTGATGAAGTTGGACCAATTAATAATGTCATTGCAGTTGAACAAATTAAAAGTTTGTCTGATACAACAGTTAAGGGGTATGAAGTTGATGCGTCTATATTGTTAGTTGAAGATAATATGGACGGAAAGCACGAAGGCGTTGGGTCCGAGGATAATATAACATCAAATGATGATAATGATATTGACGAGCATGCAGATTTAGAATAATGAATGTATTTTGATGAAAATGTGTTTTAGTAATTTTACTTAATGAACCATCTATTGAATATGTTAATGAATATATATATATACACACACACACATGAGAATGTGATTTGAATATTCATAATTTGTGTTGATGTATATATTTGATTAATTGTGTATTTTCTATAAATAGGTAAAATGCCAACCCGATCTAAGAAGGGTAAGGGTCAGAAGACCCGACGCCCAAGGGTAATAGTATTGCAGTCACCTCAGTCGGCAGTATATCCTCGCCCACAGAGTCAGTTAGATCACATGTCCATGGCCAGTACTTAGACTCTTATGCCATTACTCTCCTCTCATGAGTATCCTATGTACCCATCTGGGGCACCATCTTTTATTAGCCCATCTGGAGCTATCCATTCCAGCAAACTGGAGGACCTAGTTATTCATATTAGCAGAGTGCAGGATCTAGCTTTCCACCTAGCTTTCCAGCTACCACACAGGTGCCGCCAGACTTCCATCAAACTGGAGGATCTCGCACTATACATCCCACACAGGTGCCATTATCCTTTGTTGGGGGCGGTAAAGCGGCAAGCAAAAAGTAATAGGTTTATTATTACCCGGTGATATAGGTTATATCGTATCGTAGTCCACAAAGATTGGTAGAGAAAAACTGTCGTTCAATGTTCTCGTATTCTAACTTTCATGATTGGGTTACGAAAAGTAAAATGCGGGAAAAGTAAATAAAAGAAAATAAAAAATCTATTATAGCTTAAGAGAACTCATTATGGAATCGTATTTCTACTTTACCCATCAAATACTTAAATATGAAGATCTATCGCTCAACACTCACAATACGCATCAAAATCACCAAGCATCATTTGAGATGCCACATCAGTGTCCATTTTTGCCACACCGACGAAAGCTCAACCATACTATTTACATCGGAGATTTTTTATTTGCTTTTATTTACTTTTCCCGCATTTAACTTTCCTCACCCAATCATGAAACTTAGAACGCGAGATAGTCGAACGACCGTTTTTCTCAACCAATCTCTGTGGACTACGATACGATATAACCTATATCACCTGGTTATAAATAATAATTATTACTTTTTTCTTTCCGCTTTACCGCTTCAACAAAATAGCGTCGTTGTCGGGGATTGGTTTTGAGATTAATCGCATTACGATGGTTTCACGTTTTAAGTTTCGTAAATATGTGAATATCGTATATTTTGTGTATAGACTCATACTTGTATACTTTTGTATAGTTCTACTTGTTTCGTTTTGTTTGGTGAACTGACTAAACAAGTTGAACTCGGATTAGCTCTTAAATTACATATCTTCACTTTTCAACTTGTTTAGTCAATTTCACCATTCCGTTGTAAATTGTGTTTTTCTTATTGTTTAAGTATTTGCACATACGTGTTGTTTATGTTTTGTTGTAAAGTATATTGTTTCGTAACGTTTGTTCAAGTGTGTGGTTAGGTCATTTCTTTAGGTTGCGTTTGACGCGAAAGCATTGGCGTACCGCGGGGAAGTTACTTACCATTCGCGAAACAATAAAGGCATCGAGCTAACGACGTTAAACGAGCGCTTGTTGGGAGGCACCCCAACGGTTGTATTTTTATGTTTTAATTTTCTGTAAATGAGATTTGTAGGTGTTAAGTGGAGGCTACACTGAAAATGCGGTCTCTGGACTGGTTTTTCATTTTCTGGTGTAGCGCGCATCGCGCGCTCTAGGGCGCGTCGCGCGCTGTGTTGCTTTTGGCCAGTGAATTATTTTTAATTGTTCGCTTGACTCGCCATTTTCCCACTCATCCTAAGGCTTTATAGTATAGTATTTTATAGTTTTATTTTTTAATTCTTTTGTTTGTGTTTAGATTCAAATTTTGGCCCGTTCGCTTGTGGTCGCATTTGGTAATTTTCCGATTTTGATTGTTTCAACATGCCGTTTGTGCGGTAATGATTGATCAAATTTGTACATAGCAAGGTACTCGTTTATCGCTTTCTATAGCATAACATGTTTAGGAGACTTTTCATTTGTACAATTTTCATATTACTCATTCTTTTTGCATAACTTGCTCATGACTTGAATCACAATTAGTTTTCCCTTTTTACCATAAATGTGAGGTGGCTTTCCATTGTATATATATGCGAGAGACCGACAATTCTTGTTTTAACTGGATATTATTATGTTTAATCTTTCGTTTGTATTGATTTTGTGAATGCACAAAAGTGATCAAGACACTTATTTGATTTTGAGCACAACTACCATAGCCAAATATCAATTCACCTTGTGAGTGTGTGACCATTAGTAACCCCTTTTGAGCCTTTTTGTCAATATCCATATTTGTTTTGCTTAATGCTTGTCTATGAGCGTTTGGTTTTCATTTGTATGGATGTTTGATTCTTTGTTTTCTCGAATTTCACATATGATGTTTGGTTGGATTTTTACCTTGTGTCATACCCCAAAATTTTCCCTCTCATTTTTAAAGACAAAAATCTTCAAGTGCGAAAATAATTGAAGATGACATCCTAAGCTTCCCAACAAATTCAAAATTATTCTCAAATAATGAAAATTGAGAAAATTATGGCTGGTTTCCTATGGATTGACCAAGTGGAATGAGCTTTATCTCTTGACCTCAAGGGTACCCCAAGTGTTTATTTGGCCAAAAGCCTTTTTGCTTTTGGCCAAATCAAGGTTATTCGTATTTGGCCAAAAACCTTTTGGTATTTGGCCAAATCAAGTTATTTGTAATTTTGTCCATAATTTAATTTTCTAAACCCCAATTCTTTTCTTGTGTTATTATTATTATTATTATTATTATTATTATTATTATTATTATTATTATTATTATTATCTTTATTATTAACATTATTATTATCCTTTTTTGCAGGTACTTCCTATGGCCATCAACCTTATTTTGGCCAAACACTTTGTTGGCCTCTTTCCCATGATGCACCCTCAAGGATTGCCACATCAAATCTTAGCCTCTTCCTTTTGGTTTTATTTACTTCCTTTTTTTCTTTTCCTTTAATTAACCCTCTTTTATTATTAATATTTAATTAAAAACCAAAACCCTAAATTTTCTGCCTTAAGTAGATGTTGTCCATTTTCATGAATTAGGGTTAAGGTTTTATTTTTAGGCTAATAATTATTTTTAGGCTAATTAATTTAATTTTAGGATTTATTAACCTTTTTTTATAATTTTAATTAATTTAACCAAATTAAATCTTCTCCCTTAGGTAGATGTTGTCCATTTTCATGAATTAGGGTTAGGGTTTTATTTTTTAGGCTAATAATTATTTTTAGGCTAATTAATTTAATTTTAGGATTTGTTAACCTTTTTTTATAATTTTAATTAATTTATCCAAATTAAATTTTCTCCCTTAGGTAGATGTTGTCCATTTTTATGAATTAGAGTTAGGGTTTTATTTTTAGGTTAATAATTATTTTAAGGCTAATTAATTTAATTTTAGGATTTAGTAACTTTTTTCATAATTTTAATTAATTTATCCAAATTAGGTTTTTAACCTTAGGTAGGTGTTGCCCATTAACATTTGTTTAGGTTTTTAATCCTATAGGTTTATTTTACCCATTAGGCTAACCTTCAAGATTTAGGGTTTATCGCCATAAAAACCTCTAACCCTTATATTTCAACTCGATCTTCTCTTCTCATCTCTTATTCTAGTGTATGTCGCATGCCTTTACTTTATTTTATTTATCTATTTTTGCCATTTAAATTCTAGAAAATGTGTATAGGCTTGCCAAGGTTTTTTGTAATAGCCTAGGACTTTTATTTTCTGCCTTTTTCCCAGGTTTTTGGCTATGTAATCCCCTATCCCGAAGCCTTGTAATAGCGTAGGATTTTACTTTCCGCAAATTATAATTGTTATTTAACTGCGTGGTTAGTAATTTAGGGAGTGATAAGCCTGTTAATTAATTTAGATCACTAACTTTATAAGATAAAATATCTGAATATAATCACGTAATTGTTGCACCCACGCACCTTTAAGGTAATCCCTCTTATTGCTGTCTTTTGATTAAAAATAGTCAAGTCCCTCGAATACGAGGATACCTTAGCAATGTTGCCCCTAGTTCATAATCATCATCAAAGATCATAAGTCCCTTCGATGTTGCCTTCGGTTTATATGATCTTGTCCCTCGAGGTTGCCTGCGATAAAATGATGATTGTCCCTTCGAATGCTAAGGTATCCTCACCGGTTGCCTAGAATGACTATTATATCCTTCCCTGAGACTACCTGCCCTCTTTATGGTAGGGATAGTCTTATGGCGAACGATAATCCTTGATGACCCGATACATCCAATGAAAGGACTACCTACCCTCCTTATGGTATGGCTAGCCCTTTCAAACGAAACTTAAAGAACAAGAAAGACTAAACTTAGGGTAGTTTCTCTTAAATGCTTGCTCTATTCAAATTCAAATTAAAAATATTGTTCCCACTCCTTTTCAAATTACTTTCAAAAAGTCTACGCTTATTTTACAAGCTAAAGTCCTTATTCAAATCCTTTTTCTAAACACACACTTCACTTCTTTTCAAACAATTCAAACAAACAAGTGAGCTAAGCAATTAAGAGCCCATGGATAACCATGGATACAAAGGGTGCTTACACCTTCCCTTTGTATAACCTACCCCCCGAACTCAAAATCTTTCAAAAGGTCTTTCCTGTTCTTTTTGCCTTTCCAATTGGATAAAATAAAAGTCGGTGGCGACTCTTGCTATCCGCAACATTTCAAAAAAGGACTTATCACTTGTTTGTTAACCGAGCCACATTACAACCTTTAAAGCCCTTGTGATTCGTGCCGTTGCATTTTCAATACTGTTTTTGGATGAATGCATAATTTTGTCCTTTATTTGCAAGTTTGTCGGGTGTGTGTCAAAGTCCTCACCTTTCGGTGTTTTTCATCTACCGATGAATTTTTGCTAGGCGTGATTCGTGATTGAGATTGTTTTGTTTTTGAATGTTTTGTATGATTTTTGTACTTAGGATTCATTTCGTTTTCATGTTGTCGTTGTAGGATTGTGCTAAGTATTTACTTTGTTCGTACGTTTATGTTTGAACCGTATAATTGTTTTGTTTTTCTAAATCTTGTTGATTCTTGATTCTTTGGATTTTTACTTTTCCGATTTGAGTGTTTGGCCATGTTTGAGGACAAACAGAGTCAAGTTGGGGAGATTTTGATAAGTGCCAAAATGTAGTTATTTTGTGTGTGTAAATAGTGGCACTTATCGATACTTATTGTTAATATCGTGTGAATAATTCCCTATTTTTGTGTAAATTCGTATACTTTGAGTTTTATTACGTTTTCGTGTAAATATGTACCGTTTGATAGTTTTGTTGTATTTTTGTAGGTTTTTCTGCGTTGTCGGAGCCTCGAGGAACAAAGTGTCGAAGACACGGCTGCGGACGCGTTTTGAAGAAATAAAGCTGATGTTCTGGTGTAGCCCGCGTCACGCGCTAGGGCGGTTTGGTACATTTAGTACAGGGCGCATCGCGCCGATTCAGGGCGCGTCGCGTCCACTGCGAAATTCTATTTTTGTATAAATAGTTCAGCTTTGTGTTTTTAGGTTTTTATCACCTCTTCTTAGACAAAGTTGAGCTCTGATCCATTCGTTGTAGTTTAGAGGTTCAAGCAACATTATTGGGTGTCTCATCATGTCGATTTAGCTCGGGTGGTCTCCGATTGTGCCGACAAACACGAGAAGTTTCCGCTTGTTCTTCTTCTTCTTTCCTGTGACCCATTCCAATGGTGGGGTTTGTATGTATATTTGTTGATCTTGGGATCGTTTATATATTCGCTTTACAAGTCATCATTGTTGTTGTTCTTGATCTTTTTGCTTAAATGCTTCGGATTTATGTTGTTGCAGAAATGGACATCATAGATCTTGATTAGGAATTATATCTGTTAGTTTCTAGGTTTCAGACATGGATTTAGAGCTAATAACCGTAATGGGTATCGATTTTAATGCCTCTGTGTTGTTTGTGTCCGTGGAGAAATTGTTGATGTGAATAGTACGGTTGAGCTTTCGTCGGTGTTGCAGAAATGGACACTGATGTGGCGTCTTGAATGATGCCTGGTGATTTTGATGCGTATTGTGAGAGTTGAGCGATAGATCTTCAGATTTAAGTATTCGACGGGTTAAGTAAAAATACGATTCCAGACTGAATTCTCTTAAGCTACAATAGATTGTTTATTTACTTTTCCTGCATTTACCTTTCCGCACCCAATTATGAAACTTAGAACGCGAGATAGTCGAACGGCAGTTCTTCTCAAACAATCTCTGTGAACTACGATATGATATAACCTATATCAACCGTGAATAAATAATACCTATTACTTTTTTCTTGCCGCTTTACCGCTTCAACAATGAACCGAGCGTCTATGCCATAACCACGAGTCTTCACTCACTGTTACTAAACACTTAGGACTAGTCAAATACACATCCTTCAAGAGCATCCACTATCAAGAATCCACCTTTTAACCATGGAGCCAAGACATTCAACCTACAAGATCAAACAAAAGTGATAGGTACCAAATTTTCATTAGGTCCTTGAGAGTGCATGAAAACATGGTTGCATTTGAGAAACCTTTGAAAAACACCTTTAGGAACCAAAAGAATCCTAAATTTTTATTTTTCAATGATATGACCTTTCTTGCAACAATAGTGACAAGTAAAAGTATGAGAAGATTTTATTTTTCTATTAGGATCCTTATTAACAAAGCTATAATTTTTATATGACTTATTTAAAGGCTTTTTAACAAACTTTGAGGGATTAATAGAAAATGTAACATTTGTTTGTAATGCCTCAATTTTGCTTTAGGAGAGTTAAGCTCTTTTTATCGAATGTGATAAGTTTCACAACCGAACCATGATGGTTCTTCATTCTCATTCTTAACCTTTTGAACATATACTATTGATTGCTTTACAACTTCCATTTTCTTTTTGGTTTCTAAAATCTTAGCTTCTGAGTGTGAAAAGATACTTTTGTTTGAAGCTAACTTTTTAAAAGCGTCTACGACTTCTCTATGTATATTTTTAAAAGCTATTTGTAATTCGGAATAAGAAAATTTATCAACAAGTTCATATTTAGATTGACTTACATTCTTTTTCTTCTCTACGACTTACATTCTTTTTCCTTCTTCACTTGAGCTTTCATCATTTGAGGAGTCACTATCACTTTCCCAAGCAACATAAGCTCTTCTAGACTTTCAAGATTGCTTGTGATGACCCTTTTTCCTTGTCTTTGTCAAGCAATGGAATATAGCTTATAATGACCGACTTTGCCACAATTGTAACAAGAACATTTTTATTTTCCTTTCTTATTGTCATCTTCCTTTGAGGAGATAAATTGTTTTCTAAATTTGATGAGGTTTTTGTCGGAGAGTCTTACACCATTATTTTTTATGTACCTATTGTACCTTTTCACGAACAGCCCATTTTGTTGAGGACCTCAAACTAGAAGCTTTTAGATAAATAGAACTCTTTTCTACTTCCTTATCCTTGCCCTTCTCCTTTTTTAGCTTTTTTTCGTGTTTCTCTAAGCAAGTGAGTTATGACTCATGTTCTTCAAGATTACCAAACAATGTAGCGAGGCTTAGTGTCGTAAGATCATTAGCTTCCTTGATTGTCATTCCCTATTAAGACACCAAAATTTATTAGTAGCAATTTTATTAGAATTCTTGATTTAATTTATTGACTCTAGCTTGTTTGACTTCATTAGTTCCCTCATGGGAAACTTGGAATGTGTCCTACATAGCATTTGCGGTTTCACAATGGGAAACACGATAATATTCATCAACACCAAGTTCTAATATGAGAATATTTTGTGCTTTCCATCATAAGACCATAATCTCTTTTCATTATCATTCCATTGTGCTTCCAGATTAGGTATGACAACACCATGAATATTGGTCATTGCTATTTGACTAAAGCCATTGACAATGGCGTTCCTTACCCCCTTTTCAACCGATTTAATATGGATACGCATACAAGCTTTCCAATAACCATAGTTTCATCGATGAAAATATGCGCTCTATTGTAAGCCCCTTTGGGTTCGGAAGCCATAATGTAATAAGTGTTTTTGAAGCATGGAATGAACCAAAAGCTTGTGATATCATTTGTTAGAGGAAGGCAACTTATCTAGAGGGGGTTGAATAGATCCCCAATAAAAAATACTTGGTGAAAATAGTGTTTTAAAAAATTGTTTGATATGGATAGCGCAAAATGCTCAGATCAATAAATCTAATCCTAACCATTATGGGAAAACTCAGATATGTGTTAAAACCAACAAAAATTGCAATGATAATGAAATGCAACAGAGGCAATATATTTCAACCGATAAAACGTTTGAATCTAAACACGCAAGTAATCTATTTCTATTATAATTGTTAAGAGTCCCACATCAGACAATATATGGCCTAAACATGTACTTATAAGTGGGGAAATCCTCACCCTATAAGCCGGTTTTGTAGGGTTGAGTTAGGTCAAACCACATTTCTTAACATGGTATCAAGAGCCTCGTTTAAGATCCGGTGGGCCACCTATTATGGTTTTCGCTATCGCGCCACCCACCATTTGTTTCCACGCTCCAGTTGTCTAGTCTCGGGCGTGAGGGTGTGTGTTAAGACTAAGAGTCCCACATCAAACAATATATGGCCTAAACATGTACTTATAAGTGGGGGCAATCCTCACCCTACAAGTCAGTTTCGTAGGGTTGAGTTAGGTCAAACCATATTTCTTAACAATAATAATTAAACAAAAACTGAGTGAAGCAATTTATCAAACACTTGTTATGCAGTGAATTTTGATCAGAATTTTCTTATGGTTTTGTTGATTTAAAATCTAATTACAATCACAAGGATTGTAATCAACTCAATGAAATAGTTTTGAAATGATAAAGAATTTATTTAATCGTAACAATTGCACAATTACCAATTTTAACAATTTACTATTGAAAGTAAATGAGAGAGGACACAAGGATTTGTTTAGGAAGTTCACCACTTCGTCCTTACTATCACTATGTCTTCCTCTAAATCTAAAGAATTGAGATATTAATCTTAATTTTCAAAAATCTTTTACAAGAGAAATGTAGCAATCCAAACCTTCAAACCCTATGTTTATTGTTGATCCTAACTCTTTCTCTTCCCTTGATCTTTAGTTCACTCACGTAACCCAATCATACCAATTGATCCCCCAGTAACCACACTAATTTGACATAACCATTTTCTTCAAAGCTTTCACTCGGCTGAATTCAATTGCAAATAATCATGAGCCAAGACTCCCAAACGATACTCAGGTTACCGCTACTCCTTCGACAGAACCACCTTCTTCGAAGTTTTCACTCGGATGAATCCAAATTGAGAAGTCTTGTGCAAAACCCCCAAATCAACACCTTGATCTTGGTGGACAAACCCTAAATGGTTTTTCCCAATAAAATCCCCAAATATTCTCAGCCAAATTTACAATTCAACAACCTAAATTGGACGTTATCAACACTGAATCTAGATGGCACCCAAACAAATAATAATGATGTGTAATTTGATTGTGTGTATGCATAGATATAAGGTTGAAGATGAAGAGAATCTTTGTATGTTTATGGTTTCATTAACTTGAAATGATGCATGTATGAGGTATTTAAATGTGTGAAAGTTGGAGGTAAAAATAAATTAGAGAGTTAGAAAAAATTTCAGAATTTCAAAATTGTTATAGCATGTGTTGACACATGTAAGTCATTGTCGACTCATATTAATGCATGTGTCGACCTATATCAGATCGTGTGTCGACTCATACAAATAGAAGCTACAGACTTTAAAATTGAGTAGCATGTGTCGACACATTCATTGTATGTGTCGATTCATAGAAGAAAAATTTCTTCTATTTGTCGACATGAAGGCCCTCATGTGTCGATACATCCAAACAAAGGCTACATGCTTAAATAATGATCCACATGTGTTGACTCATAGCACGTTTGTGTCGACACCGAAGGTTATTTTTCACATAAAACATGATTTTTGATGGATAAAACCTTTTCTAAATTCATTCTAAGTTGCCTAATACTAAGATGCACATTAATATTCAAAGATACCGTCCAATATACAGAAATGCTAAAGTTTTCCTAGTTTTGACATCATGCAAAACATCTCTAATGGGATAGTGCACTCACAACATACTCTTATACATAAGCACACCACTCAAAATAAAAGGGTTTCTCACCTCAAGTGAGCAGGACCTCTAAAACACTGTCAAATACCACCATAAAAGGCTTCTTAATGTCGTGGGAAATCCCTAACCACCATATAACATATTATACCTACTAAGGCCTTTGAGTGTCATTGTTCTTTGTAGGTGCAACACGTAGACCTTTACTTTTCTATCATTACACTATGTTTGTTAGTCCGTTTTACAGGTTGTCGACAGTCTGATGTTAAAAATTCGAGTCGGTGTTTGTTTAAGGTTCGAAAGATTTAGCTTAGAAAGACCATTTCTAGTGTGAACTTGTGAGTTGTGATTAGGGAAGGTGATTATGGACTCTCGGGAGTCCGATTGCTTACAATTTTGAATTTTTATGTTTGTTAGTTTGTTTCACACATTGTAGATGATTCGATGTTCGTCCAAGATTGAAAAAAATCAGTTACAAAATACTCTTGATAGTGTGAAACTTGTGAATTATGATATGAGAAGGCGATGATGGACCTCAAGGAGTTTGATTGTTTAAAATTTTCAATTTTTATGTTTGTTAGTCCATTTTACACGTTGTGGACAGTCTGATGTTAAAAATTTGAGTCAGTGTTTGTTCATGGTTGAAAAGTATCAGTTAAGAATGACCATTTCTAGTGTAACACTTATGAATTACAATTTAGGAAGGTGAAGATGGACCTCTAGGAGGTCGATTGTTAAACATATTGTGGATGATATGACGTTGAAAATTTGAGTCAATGGTTGTCTAGGGTTTGAAATAGTCAGCTGAAAAGGACTATTTCTAGTGTTTGTCTAGAATTTGAAAGAGTCAGTTGAAAAAGATTTTTTTTATTGTGACACTTGTGAGATTTTTTTTATTGTGACACCCGTTTTTTGGGAGAGGGTTGTCTTCGGAGATGCATATCTGAAATATTCCAAGACCAAATTGGTCTTGGAATGTTTCGGATATACACTTCCGAAAGAATTCAATAATTATTAAAAAATTAAAATCAAGGTGAATCAATACAATTAATAGGTATAAAATCAAGGTGAATCAATAAAATGAAGGTGAATCAATAAAATCAAGGTGAATCAAAATTTCCTAAACAATTTTAAAGTTAAAAATTATTAATTTCATAAGTAAATTTTGAATTATATAGAATTAAATATAAAATTTATTCAATAAATAAAATTAAGACAAAATCTTTTTTTTAATTTTTTTAAACTAAATAAAAAATTATAACTCATTTTTAATTATGAATCAAAATAGAAATATATAAATATATAATAATTATTAATTTTGTAAGTGAAATATATAAATATATAATATATAAATATATAATAATTATTATATAAATATATAAATATATAATAATTATTATAAATTAAAACACTCATTTTTTTAATTTTTATATTTATTATATAAATATATAAATATATTTATAATTAATATATAATAATTATTATATAAATATTTAAATATATAAATATATGATTATTTTTATAAATATATAATAACTATTATAATTATTATATAAATATATAAATTAAAACACTCATTTTTTATTTTTTTTGTAAATATATAAATATATAAATAAAAAATTATAACTCATTTTGTAAGTGAAATTATTTTAATTATTTAATTAAAATTATTTTAAATTTTAAAATATGAATCAGAATAGAAATATATAATAATTATTATTCATAACTCATAAATTATATCAAAATATATAATTATTATTATTCATTACTCATAAATTATAATAAATTATATCAAATTTATGATATATGAATTAATTAATATTCTAAAATTAATTTTTTGGATTTTTAGATTTTTTTTTGTTTTTTCGGAGATGCATCTCCGAATTAATCAAAATCTCAATTTTTGAGATTTTTTCGGAAATGCATTTCCGAAGTCTGGAAAAATTAAAAAAAAATATATTTCAAAAATGCATTTCCGAAGCAGGAGTAAAGTGTGGTTTTCTCTGGGGTGACCCTCATAGGGAGGTGGATAAAGAAAAAATCAAATTTTATTATTAGAAAATAACAATCACCTAATCACCTAAAAAGCATCCATTTAGTATATCAAAATGCTAATTGCAATCTTTAAGATTAATTTTCTCCTGGAGTCAAACAAACAAAAATATAGTAAGTATAGTGTGAATGAGAGTGTGAGGTTAGTTTTACTATGCTCCTAGAAATGCCACCAACCAAGTAAGTTAGAGAGAAAGAGTTTACCATTTGGGAAAAAATGTAAACGTGGGGTCCATATGTATGCATGCGGGTATCACTTAAGGGTCCCACAAAAGGTGGACGTTGTAGGGATTTTTTAGAAGAGTAAGGGTGCACGCCCACATCCATAACTATGACCTCTGACCTTAAAGACCTTAAAATCTCCACGGAAAAGCACCTCTCAAACAACCATGGACCATCTCCAAATTAAATTCAATTCTCTCTCTCTCTTCTAGAGCAACACAATAAACATACCTAGCTAGCTCTTTCTATCTTACTTTTATCCCTTTCTTTTTCATTTTGGCTTGACAACCACCGCAACAAGAACAAGAAAATATTAGAGAGAATAACTTTAGTAGGGACTACCCCTAAGATGAAAATAAGAAAAATGTGATGGATGGTAAACAAGTTGCAAAAAATTTGTTTACTTTTGATTGATTCAAAATCAATCTAATGACGACGATTGTAATTAGGCATGGCAACGGGGTGGGGTGAAATTAAGCACACCCAGACCCGTTCACGTCTTCTAGATTCGGACCCTCCCCGTCTTCAAATCTGGTCAGGGGAAAATAATTGTTTCTCTGCTCCCGCTTTTAACAAGAAATGGATTTCTCCGCACCCGCACTCACCTGTCATGTTTGTGTTACCTGCACTTTTTTACTGGTCGGGTTAGAGATTTAGGTCCACACTCTCTAATTTGTCATCCCCATCCAATTCCTTTTTTTTTTTTCATATAGATTTTTGCAGGTGTGAGCATTAATATAAATTTTTATCTTTTTATCTGTCATCCCCATCCAATTCCTTTTTTTTATAGATTTTTGCAGGTGTGAGCATTAATATAAATTTTTATTTTTTTATATTTAAAAGATGCAGGGTTCGCCCACCCCCTATCACTTTTTTTTTAGAACGGGTCAAAATTTTAGACTTGCATCCTTAATTATATTTATTTCCTCCTATTTTTCTTATAAACTTTTACGATACAGATATACACAGACATATTCGTTTATGAGTTTAATGATAGTAGACTGTCAGTGTAAAGAAATATTACACAAACATTCAATCAGAATATTTTAAAATGGTAAATCATAAAAATATTTTAAAATTTACAGATCCTTTATCTATACATTGTTATCAAGAGAAAATTATCTTTTGATCATTGTAATATGTAAATTTCTTAAGATACGTGTAAAAGCCCATAGTACGTATATACGTGTATATATTAGAGTAGGAAATTGTTATACCGTTAAGCATCTCCTATTAAGAGTTTATAAAAATAAAACTTCATAGTAAGGAAACTCTCATCAAATCGGACTAGTGACACGTTTTAAATTATATGTTGTTTCATCCTAAAAAACAAAATACCCGTTGTGTTAATATGATAATTTATCATTAAGCATTTTCTTTGGTAAAAAAATAATAAGCATAAACTATATACGTCATACTTTTTTAAATATAGAATAACGTGGTCACTGAACTATCGTTTCTTACATGTGTGATGTTTGTTGAATATTTACTATATGCTAACGTGAGTTACAATCTGTCATTGTTATTTTACCATCAACATCAATCATATATTATACTCAAATTTCAACTGCACAGATATATCATCAACCGTTAATTGACTATTGCATCATTGTGCACCTTCCTTACTTCTTTGTCACACACATTAATGCATATTTCAATTGCTAATTTGACCACTTGCTTTCGTATTATATACTATTACTAGTACTACTAATTATATTATGAAAAAATTGGTCAAATAATATACTATTCTTAGTATTAGTAGTATTAATTACGACTTTGAATCTTTTCACTTGTTTTAGACAACATTGCATTTAAGCTATATGCTTATGACTCACATATTATTTGTAACTTGACAATTAACATTGTTTTTTTATTTTACTTTTAATTTAATAAAGTGGTATTGTTCTTGTCTCGTTTATCTAGCTTAATTGGTAAATGAAGAAACATCCAATTGTAAAAACGTGTATTTGAATATGTAACATCTCATTTAACAGGTAAAATTTTAGTCTTTAAATTATAAAACAAACAAAAAAAATAATAATTTTTAAATAACTTGTTTATCCTTGTAATTCTTTTAATATTTATTTGTATAAAAATAAAATTAAGACTATCGCAATCTAAAATTTTAATTTCTATTTCGATAGTATCAACATATATGTTGGAATATGTTTTAAAAATCTTTGTTGATGAAGAGAAATAAAATATATTTTGAGATTGTCAAAAATTCAAAAAGCCGAAAAGTAATTTGGTTCGAACGATTTACGTTATCAGGTTCGGTTAGTTGGGTTCATTGATCCATTCATTAATGTTAGAATATTTTATATATTAATTTAGAGATCATATAAGTTAATATAAAAAGATATTATAAGATATTTATAATATTCTAAAAGATATTATAAGATATATTTATAATAGTTTAAAAGATATTATGAGATATATATTTATAATAGTCTAAGAGATATTATAAGATATTTATAATATTTGAGACATATTATAATATTATAATAATATATTTTATTCTAACAATTAAGGAGATATTTTTGGGATTTGATATTGATTTGTTGGATTTTGGCTATTATAAATATGTATCTCTACTATAATAATAGTGTGACGATCTTAGAGCTTATAGCAACAAGGGAGAATGAGAGTTTAGGAAATTCCAAGGAAAAACTTGGAAAGACAAAGGTTTTTGAAGTTATTTAAGGGGATTGGAAAATACTTCTAAACACATTGGGTTTGAGTGATTCTTATATTGAGAGTTGGAGAGGTTAGGAAACAATTGGGTAGAAAATATGGTTTGTTCTTTGGGAACTGTGAAGGCTATTTTCTTGTAACTCATATGTAATCTCTTGTAACAACTTTCTAAGTGTAGTGAATTGGAGAGCTGCTCTCTCCCCCAGAGTACATCGTTTGATCGAACTGGGTAAACAAACCTTCGTCTTTTTCTCGCCTTATTCTGTTATATTATCTATGTATGAATTATTATTGTTGTAGACCATTTATTTTGGTTGCTACTATTTTTTGCCTCACAAATTGATATTGAATTTTGTCGTAATTCATAACAATGTATTATTATATAGTGTTTTATATATATATATATATATATATATATATATATATATATATATATATATATATATATATATATATATATATATATATATATATATATATATATATATATATATATATATATATATATATATATATATATGGGATAGGATCAAATGACACCAAGGTGTCAAAGTTTAATTTGACACCAAATCTCAACCGTTAAAAGAATTGATCCAACGGTGATACTAAATAGTCTATTTTTTAGGAAAAAAATATGCTATATATATTTTTATTATTATTTTGTTTCATTTAGTATCACCGTTAGATCAATTTTTTTAACGGTTGAGATTTTGGTGTCAAGTTAAACTTTGACACCTTAGTGTCATTTGATCCTATCCCTATATATATTGTGGACCTCCGATTTTTTTAATTCCCGGGCCATACCTCTGTTCTTGTAGAGATACGTGAACTGACTCTTTTTTATCGCTTAATGCTTTCGCATTTTTGAAAATATCACAGAGTCGCCACCGACCTTTTATTTTATCCAATGAAGGAAAGGTTTATAAAAGAAACAGAAAAAAGACCTTTAAGAAATTCTGGGTAAGGGGGTAGGTTATACAAAGGGAAGGTGTTAGCACCCTTTGTATCCATGGTTATCCATGGGCTCTTAAGTTTGCTTAGCTCACTTGTTTTTCGATCACTTTTCAATTGCTCTGAAATTGCTCATATGTGGTTTCAAATACCTTTGTAAATTGAATTTTGTAATGATCCGTGTGTGGATGTATACAAAATGCTTGTTTATCTTTCGAAAGATGTTTTGAAAAGAACGTTAACTTTGTAATAATCCGTGTTTGGATGTATATAAAGTATTGTCTTTTTGAAAGTTTTGTTTTGAAAAACAACAGTGTATGAGAATTTTGTTTGTTTTGATTTGAGCAAGCAAACTAGGAGGTCTACCTTGAGTTGTAAGGTCTTTATCCTATTTCCTTTAAAAATCTATCCTTTCACCGGATATAAACGCAAGGTTCGATTTTGTACTCAAAACAGTAGAATTTTGACTTTGATTTTGAAAAGAATGAGAAGGGATTACCTTAAGAGGTGCAAGTGTGATTGTGTTTGTATTCAGATATTTATCTTTGAAGTTAGTGATCTAACGGTTCAGTTTTATCTTTGACATACACGCAGTTTATATGTGCTGGAAATTAAAATGCGGAAATGTAAAGTGCGGAAAGTAAATCTACGCTATTACATCGATTGTGCAGGAAATGTAAACTAGCCTATTTACATGAATTTGACATCCTATACATTTATCTAGGAATTTTAAATTGCAAGAAAAATAAAAGGCATGTTTTTGGATTTTTTTATGATTGATTTTAATTATAATTAATGCATGATTAATTAAATTAAAATGAAGAAAAAAGATGAAAATAGATTTAAACCTAAAAATTAAGTTTAAAATATGTACAAAATATCTGTCAATTAATTTTAAAACAAAACTAATTTTTTTGGAATTTTTTTGGAATTGATTTAAGTTAATTAAAACATAATTATGCAAATAATTATACAAATAATTAAAACTTAGAGAGAAAATTATTCAAAATATGTACAAAATTAGTTTATAATATATAAACAATATTTTATATAAAGAACAAATTTTTTTATGATTTTTTGATTGGTTAGAATAATTAAAAAGCAAATATATAAATATATACTAATTAATTATGCAAAATATTGAAATTTTGAGGAAAAATAAAATATTTTTATTTCAGAAAATAATATATTATTTTAGAAGTCTAAAAATATTTTTTGTGTATTTTTTTGGATTTTTAAAACTATTTTTAATTAATTTAACAAAGAAATTAAAATAAAATAGAAAATAAAATAGAAAATAAAAAGGATACTGATCCTGTGTGGAAATCAATGAAGGAGTATGGTGTGGTGAGAGATCTGGCACGTTGGATCTGATTGGAAGTGAATCAGAGGGCTCAGATTTTGAGGAGCATGACAAAAGCATGGACAGCGCAACACAGGATCCAAGAATTTGAATAAAAGCTGGCGCGCGCATTCTGGCCAACCAGAGCCTGCCACGCCTTCATCTTCTTCCTCTCTCCGTTGCTATAGGCTCTGCAACTGTAGGTAAAGCCTTTAGTGACGGTTTTCGTCCGTAGCTACAAGACCTGCACATGTCAAAATTTCATACAAGCAATATAAATTACTTAGGAGACCATGGTTAAGCTTAAAATCGTCCCCTGAGTTCAAATATGTCATTGGTTTCTTCTAATTTTGCCTAAATCAGAGGATCCCAAATTTTAGCTTAAGAACCCTAAAATGGTATCTTCGTGTGTAAGCATCTAAAACTCAATTAAAGCTCCAGAAATGATCTACACACCACACCAAGTTCAAATATATGTCTACATCGTGCTAGATATGCTTGGGTTATGAGACACAAGTCAGTTTTAGTTTGGATGAATCGAGACCTGTAGCGTTTGATTCAAGGAGTTTCAGAGCTTGCAAATGATCTGGATATGTTCAGTGAAGTTCAAGGAACGTGTTTGAGTGTTTAGTTTGAATGGAAAGTGACTTAAATTTGGAATTCGAATTTCAAAATTCTTTGAATATTTTAAGAGATTACAAGTGTATTACAAGCAAGAGTTTTGCTCTCAATTTTGTTGGTCCCTCTATTACTGAAGTGCTATAGCCTATTTATAAGCATTAGAGTGCTTAGAAACTAAGCCAAAAGCATTGATGAGTTTTTTGGAATCTTGACTTTTTCAACATTAGTAGCTTTGCCTTTAAGCCACCATGGCTTGATTTTCTTCTTCTCCTCTGCTGTACTTTGCTTTGGGACAGAGTTGAATGAGTCATGCTTGGAATACAAGCTATTCTTTATCCATTTCTTTTTCTTTTTAATTTAATCTTAAAATAAGATAAAATTATGCCAAAAATGGATAAAAAATGGTGTGGGCTTAGTCTTGGTCGTGGGAGGCCCATATCATCATGGAAATGATGTTTGAATGCTGAAAACTTGGCCCCATTTGGAAAAAATACATTTTTGAGCAATGTTGATTTCATGTATTTTCCCAAAATTTAGCCAACTTTAACAAGGTGTAAATCCTTCAATTTTTGTCATATGAAGGAGATCTTGCACTTTTTGGAAACCTCAAAGAGTCCTCTAACCAATGCCTTTGGTCTCATGTCAAAATGATTTTTGAAGCTCCTTGTGTGTCCTTTTGAAAAAAGTGTCTTTTTGTTGACTTTGAAAATGACCTGTAATGTCTTTGATCATATTTTTCAAATGGTGAATCCAATGACCATGGGATCAATGGCATTTGAAATATAATTGAATTTCCTTCAAAACAAGCTTTGGTTTGAATTTTTTGGATGAAGGATGAGAGAGTTATGATCAGTCAAAGTTGAGTTGACTTTTCAGGCAAAAACCCTAATTTTGAATCTTAGGGTTTTGTTGATTTTTGATCTTTCCTTGATGAATTATGATCATCCAATGATCAAATGATGAATCCTTTGACAATATATGGACTTTGACAAAAAATTTCATTTTTGACTGTCTGTTGACTTTTTTGGTCAAACGGGTCGTCTGTTGACTGTTTGAGCTGCTGACGGTGCGTCTGAGTGAATTGAAGTTTGAAAATTTGTATGATGGTACTTTGAGATATATGGATGTGTATGAAATCCATTTGAGCTCTCAAAAACTTGTTGCTCCTGTAAAAACAAGAAAAACCCTGATTAGGGACTGTTTGTGTAGGAGACAGTTAAGCGTACCTGATTTTTGTGCAGTGTTGAGTCTCTGCTAATCGCGTGATATTCAGAAGACTTCTAGAACAAAAATCTTGGAATTTTGAATTGTGAAAGATTGATTTGATTGATGGTACAAAACACTGAGAATTGTACTGCCAGCAGTTTGGCTGTCAACTGACTGTTCAGGTATTGACGTAGCAGTTAGAGTGAAGAATCAACAGTCAAAGTTAATTTTCTTTTTTTTGTTGTTTTTGTTTTTGTTTTATGTGAAAAATGAAAGTTTATTTACATGACTTGTTAAAAAACATAGACATAATAAATAACTAATATTTACGGTATGCGGGCAAAATTACCGATAATAACCCTGGAAATCATTGAATGCACAGAAATAGGAATATTTGACCGGCAGAAAGCGCACAAAATATTATCTTAGTAATTAAGCAATATTATGACAAATAGTACAACATTTAATACTGACAGTACAAATATTACATACTATATTGAACAGTACGACGAATAAACGGTACATTTAAGAAATAAGAAATACGGCAAATTTTAAGAATGACGATTGATAACCCATGCTATGAACAATAACATGTAGATGATTGGGAGTGCAACCATTGCAGGTCCACACTCTTCAGGACTATGCAGGCAGAAGAAAGTCATGATCACCGTAGCAATGGTGATGACTGTAAGAAACAGTGTCTCTATCCACTTTGCCATTCTTGTCAGGGAAGAAGAGAAAATAGATATGAGGTAGGAATTTGAAAGATGAGTTGGAATTTGATGTTAGATTTTATGGAAGAAAATGAGAGGTATTTATAGAATGGAAAGAAGGATAGAGACGTTGGGGAATGATGTGATTCCGTACAAAAGGAAAATTTGAGTGAAAGTAAGATTTGAAAGAAAGTGGATGATAGTGTTGGGAAAAAGAGAGATTTGATTTTTGAAAAAGAGATTTGAAAATATTTTTTGAAAATAATGGAATATAGTACAAAAACTAGTGGGAAACAAAAGATAATAATAATCTACTTGTTACCAGTACAGTCTGAGTTTCCTGATTCTGCGCCTGCAAAAAGATTTAACTCTGTACCAATTGTGTCAGTACTATTTATCTGTAAATAAATAAATAGCATGTGTGAAGTAATAAATAGCATTTGGCGTTTGCGTAAGAATAAATTCAACTGCAAGCCAAATTACTGTATAAGAAAAATTCTAAAAACTAAGTATTTCATATGTCAGGATATTTGTTGAAATAAAAATCCATGATTATATGAGACTCTTAATTTTCAGATTGGAGTTTTCTTGAAAAATATGTGGGCAAATTTTGGGGTATAACATATATATATATATATATATATATATATATATATATATATATATATATATATATATATATATATATATATATATATATATATATATATATATATATATATATATATATATATATATATATATATATATATATATATATATATATATATATATATATATATATATATATATATATATATATATATATATATATATATATATATATATATATAATAAGATTTTTTTAGGATTAAATGGTTTACTATAAAACAGTCGTCTTTTATATTTTTTATAAGAAAAATATATTATTTTGAGCATATGAGATACTCAAACCCAATACAAAACAATATTCACTTCTTTTAAAGACATTCTAGCAGATTATGACACCAATATTCGAAACTACATTCAAACTCAGTTTTGACTATATCTACAAACCCCAACCAAGACACCAATTTAATGATGTTAAATATTTCCTCAACCCTTTTTACACGCCCCTTAAACCTTACCTCGTTCCTTCCAAGCCATACGCACAACATGTCGGCATCTATAGTAAGCCCCTTTGTGAGATATTGGATCGAACTCTAGTATTGTCGAAGGGTAGCTTCTTGGTTCGACAGTTCGACAGAGTTAAGCATGAAGTCGAAGGATTGTTCACATGCTGGTGTCGAAGTGTGCATGCTGTAGTCAAAGATGGGTTTAGCAAGCAGATGTCGAAGATGCTAGGGTTGTTAGCATGTTAAATTAGGTTTTAGTGTTTAAACCCTAATTTGTTAAGTTAGCTTGTTTATTAAGTTGGCTTGTGTAATGGGCCTTGATGAAAAAGCCCATTAGTTAGTATGTTAGGTTTTATTATAAATAGCATACTAGTCTCTCATCATTGCTAAGCTGCAAATCCTAATTTAGGGTGAGAGAGGTTATTTGTTATTCTTGTAAACTTGTAATCTTGTTTTAAGAGAAAGTAAAAGAATAGCAGTTATAACTAATTCTTGTGTTCTTATTCTCTTCCCTAATTCCCTATTATAATTTGTTCTTGGTATCGTTTTTCACAACAAATTGGTGCGGTGAGCGTGGAGAAGATGCCTTCAACAAAGTATGAGATTGAAAAGTTCACCGGAGTGAATGATTTCGGTCTGTGGCGCTTGAAGATGAAAGCCCTACTGGTTCAGCAGGGTTGTTTGGAAGCGTTGAAGGGAGAGGCAGCCATGAATGCAGAATTGACGGCAGCGGAGAAGACAAATATGATCGAGAAAGCACACAGCGCAATTTTGTTGAGCCTTGGTGATAAGGTTCTCCGGCAGGTATCAAAGGAGACGACAGCATCAGGGTTATGGGTGAAACTTGAAAGTTTGTATATGACCAAATCGCTGGTAAATCGACTCTACCTGAAGCAAGCTTTGTATTCATTCAAGATGATTGAAGACAAAGTATTGGCTGAGCAGTTGGATATGTTCAACAAGCTGATTCTTGATCTTGAAAATATTGATGTGAAGATCGATGATGAAGATCAAGCGCTGTTACTATTGTGTTCTTTGCCTCGATCACATGCTCACTTCAAAGAAACTCTCTTGTATGGAAGGGAGTCCCTGACGTTTGAAGAAGTTCAATCAGCCTTGTACTCTAAGGACTTGAATGAACGAAAGGAGCATAAACCATCGACTGTTGGCGAAGGTTTGGCCGTTAAAGGAAAACTCTTACGAAAGGATGGTAAGTTCGACAAGAAGAAAGGCAAAAGCCAGTCGAAGACTTACAGTGGCGAAGCATCTGGCATTCTATGCTATCATTGTAAGAAGGAGGGTCACACAAGAAAGGTGTGCCCTGAACGCTTGAAATATCATGGAGGTAAGGATAATGGCAACGCTGCCATTGTTCAAGATGATTTCGAATCATCTGATGTTCTTGTGGTTTCAAGCAATGACTCTAAGAAGGAGTGGATTATGGATTCAGGTTGCACTTGGCACATGACTCCAAACAAAGACTTGTTCGAGGAATTATGTGATGAAGATGGTGGATCAGTATTGCTGGGAAACAACAAGGCTTGCAAGATTGCAGGTTTTGGATCTGTGAGATTCAAGCTCCATGATGAGTCAATAAGGTTGTTGACTGAAGTCAGGTATGTTCCTGATTTGAAGAGAAATCTGCTTTCTCTTGGTGAATTCGACAAGAAAGGATATGTTTTCCAAGGAGAGAAAAGTATCCTAAGAGTCATGAAGGGTTCGAAGGAAGTCTTGAGAGGCGTGAAGAAACAAGGCTTGTATACCCTTGAGGCTGAAGTTGTAAGTGGTTCGACAAATGTTGCATCCACGAAACCTTTGTCGAAAACAGAAATCTGGCACATGAGATTGGGCCATGTCAGTGAAAGAGGTCTGGTCGAATTAGGGAAACAAAATCTGCTTGGTGGAGACAAAATCGAAAAGCTGAAGTTTTGTGAACCCTGTGTACTTGGAAAATCTTGTAGAGTGAAGTTCAACAAAGGCAAACAAAGAACACATGGATCCCTTGATTACATCCATGCTGATCTTTGGGGGCCTGCAAGGTGTCCATCACATTCAGGAGCAAGGTATTTTCTATCCATAGTAGATGATTATTCCAGAAAATTATGGGTATTCATCCAGAAGACTAAGGATGAAACTTTTGAGAATTTCAAAAGTTGGAAGACTCTGGTTGAAAATCAGACTAGCAGAAAGGTCAAGAGGTTGAGAACCGACAATGGCCTTGAATTTTGCAATGAGGCATCCGACAGTTTTTGTGCTGCCTCTGGTATTGCAAGGCATAGAACTACTGCAGGTACTCCACAGCAAAATGGTTTGGCTGAAAGGTTTAATCGAACTATTTTGGAGAGAGTCAGATGCATGTTGACTAGTGCGGGGTTAACAAAGGTGTTCTGGGCTGAGGCTGTTTCGACAGCAACATATCTGATAAACAGATGTCCTTCGACAGCGTTAGATATGAAGACACCTGAAGAAGTTTGGTCGGGACATCCACCAGATCTCGACAAACTGAGAGTATTTGGCTGCGTAGCCTATGCTCACATTAGGCAAGACAAGGTCGAACCTAGAGCTCTGAAATGCATGTTCATGGGATACCCTGAAGGAGTCAAAGCTTATAGGCTATGGTGCCTAGAGCCAGGTCATAGGAGGTGTATCACCAGTCGAGATGTAGTTTTCAATGAAGCTGAAATGGCTTTTAAGAAAACTGATGATGTTGGTCGAAGTACAGAAACATCTGACGAAGAGCTGGAACAGGTAGAGGTTCCTGTTGAGGTGGAGCATGTTGATGCTGAATTGCATATCCCAGATGAAGTCGAAGAAGAAGCAGGAGATGCTGAAGTTGAGAAAACTGACGATGACTACCTATTGTCGAGAGATAGGTCGAGAAGAGTCATCAAGCCACCTCAAAGACTTGGATATGCAGATCTTATAGCTTATGCCTTAATCTCTGCAAGTGAGGTTCTAGACGAAGAACCCAGAGACTATAAGGAAGTTATGAGGAGTCGAAATAAGACTGAATGGCTGAAGGCCATGGATGATGAGATAAAATCTCTTCATGATAATCATACTTGGGAACTGATCAATAAACCTGTTGGGGCAAGGTTAGTCAGCTGTAAATGGATTTTCAAAGTTAAGGAAGGAATTGAAGGAGTGACGTCGAAAAGATACAAGGCAAGGTTAGTTGCAAGGGGTTTCACTCAGAAAGAAGGTGTCGACTTCAATGATGTGTTTTCTCCTGTTGTGAAGCATAGGTCCATTCGAATGTTGCTTGCCATGGTGGCACAGTTCGATCTTGAACTGGAACAGATGGATGTGAAGACTGCGTTCTTGTATGGTGATCTAGATGAAACGATCCCGATGAGGCAACCTGAAGGGTATGTCGAAAAGGGGAAGGAAGATTATGTATGCAAGTTAAAGAGATCTTTGTATGGGCTGAAACAATCTCCTCGACAGTGGAATAGGAGATTCGACAAGTTCATGGCACGCATAAGTTTCATTAGAAGTCAGTTCGACCACTGCGTTTACTTCAGATTTCGACCTGGTAATTCATTTGTTATTTTGTTGCTTTATGTGGATGATATTCTCATAGCTAGCAACAGTGTTGAAGATGTGATGAGGGTGAAGGCTGAACTCAATAAGGAGTTCGATATGAAGGATCTGGGAGCTGCTTCCAGGATTCTTGGAATTGACATTCGAAGAGATAGAAAGAAGTCGAAGTTATGCCTATCTCAAGAGGCATATCTACGGAAGATTCTTGAAAAGTTTGGTATGTCGAATTCGAAGCCAGTTGTGACTCCAACAAACCCTCAATTCAAGCTGAGTATTGATCAGTGTCCCAGTACTGATGTCGAAAGAGCCTATATGAATAGCATCCCATATGCTAATATAGTTGGTTCTTTGATGTATGCTATGGTCTGTACTAGACCCGACATAGCATACGCAGTAAGTCTTGTAAGCAGGTACATGGCGAATCCTGGAAAGGCTCACTGGCAAGCATTGAAGTGGATTTTAAGGTACACAAATGGATCTCTAAACAGAGTCTTAATTTATGGTGGAGCCTTGGGTGAAGATAGTAAAGCAGCAATAGAAGGATATGTCGACTCTGATTATGCAGGTTGTATGGATTCTAGAAAGTCTATTTCTGGATATGTTTTCACTATGTTTGGCACAGCAATTAGTTGGAAAGCAACTCTTCAGAAGGTTGTTGCTCTATCAACCACTGAAGCGGAATATATTGCTCTCACTGAAGCTGTGAAAGCAGCATTGTGGCTTGAAGGTTTTGCGAAGGAGCTGAAACTTCAAGGTCGAGGTATCACTGTTAAATGTGATAGTCAAAGTGCAATACACCTGTCAAAGAATTCAGCCTATCATGAGCGAACTAAGCACATTGATGTGAGGCTGCATTTCGTCAGAGGAGTAATCGAGCGTGGAAAAGTCCAAGTGCTGAAGGTTTCGACTGAAGACAATGCTGCTGATGTGATCACCAAGACATTGCCGAGTTGCAAGTTTTTCCACTGTATGCAGTAGATAAAGCTGCATGAAGAAAGCTAGTTTGTTCCTTGACGTTGTAGAGTTAGGTCCAAGGTGGAGATTTGTGAGATATTGGATCGAACTCTAGTATTGTCGAAGGGTAGCTTCTTGGTTCGACAGTTCGACAGAGTTAAGCATGAAGTCGAAGGATTGTTCACATGCGGGTGTCGAAGTGTGCATGTTGTAGTCAAAGATGGGTTTAGCATGCAAATGTCGAAGATGCTAGGGTTGTTAGCATGTTAAATTAGGTTTTAGTGTTTAAACCCTAATTTGTTAAGTTAGCTTGTTTATTAAGTTGGCTTGTGTAATGGGCCTTGCTGAAAAAGCCCATTAGTTAGTATGTTAGGTTTTATTATAAATAGCATACTAGTCTCTCATCATTGCTAAGCTGCAAATCCTAATTTAGGGTGAGAGAGGTTATTTGTTATTCTTGTAAACTTGTAATCTTGTTTTAAGAGAAAGTAAAAGAATAGCAGTTATAACTAATTCTTGTGTTCTTATTCTCTTCCCTAATTCCCTATTATAATTTGTTCTTGGTATCGTTTTTCACAACACCCTTAGATATATTTTGGAATGCTTCCTTTCTTCAAAGTTCTGAAGTGTATGAAATGTTCCATTGATGTTGCAACATGACACTCTGTTGCCTCGATCTAGCCTCGGTCTACCGATAGTGTA
Organism: Vicia villosa; assembly: GCF_029867415.1. Classification (NCBI taxonomy): domain Eukaryota; kingdom Viridiplantae; phylum Streptophyta; class Magnoliopsida; order Fabales; family Fabaceae; genus Vicia; species Vicia villosa. The sequence goes on along the minus strand of NC_081186.1, from coordinate 109,467,343 downwards.
AACACAAAATTAAAGAACAAATATGGCACAAATTCTTCTTCGTTGAAACACAACGCACACACCACATTATGGTTCCCGCTTACAACTCCTCTCTTAGCTAATTCTTCTCTAGTTGGTAATATGTTGAGAATTAACTGACAATAATGTGCAACATCTTGGATGAGGCCTTAATTCGTTTTCCATAGAATGTGTAACACCTTCAATGTTGCATCTTCCCTATTTCTACATGCATCAACATAATCAACAAACAATGTGTAACACACTTTTACACAAAAGCCCTTCAATTTATCATGCAACCATAAAAAATTGTCAATATTGTCCCTTGTTAGTTATATGTCAGTCATGATACTTTATAGTTAAACTCTTAGGAATTGTGTCTCATATGTGAGCTTGTCATCCGAGAGTCCAACTTCCCACAACCATTCTCATCCTCCCAACATCCCATATATGCATTTTTGCCTTCACTGTGCTCTAAAATCAGGTAATGATTCAGGAATCGATTTCTCAATGAGTTATTCCAAACTCATTTATTCCTCTAAAATTATGTATCTCTTCCATTTCCTAGCCGCAAATAATATTTTTAGCAAATCAATCCCGACCCTCAACAAAACACATTCTCGTTCCAATTAGATCCTCCGCCATAGTGATTTCTTAGTTGTTGTTGCCTTATCCAAGAGGACTCTCACCTTGATAGAACCATACCTGTTTGTTAATAGCCCCTCCTAAAATGCTTCATTATCATTAATAATCCACCATTTCCATTTACTCATTAACGCCATATTGAATAACTCGATATCTTTGACCCCTAGGGCTCTTACATACTACGGCTTTCAGAGTTTACTCCAACTAAACCAGCTAATTTTTTTCCACATCTACTCTCCTTCCCCACAAGAAAGATCGTTGTATCTTAATCATCTCATGTGTTATATCTTTCTTGGAGCTTTGTAAAATTGAGGAAGTATATTGGTATGTTGTTGAGAATTGAGTTCAACTTTCCTTGGATTTGTACCCACGGATATACTAAGAAAATATAATGGGATCGAACCCACACAAAACGGAAAAATGGCGGAGACAACTTGTAAAAGTATCTTTCAAGTTTAAACCATACAACTTACTTTTAAAGAAATTAACATGCAATCCTGACGTTGTAACACCTCAATTTCAATAAATTATTTTATTTTAATTTAATTTTAATTGTGTATTTATTTAATTATTATGTGTAAGTAATTAAATAAATATGGGGGATAGGAAGGATGTGTGACCTTGTAGCAGGGTGTGGTGAGTAATTAGAGAAAGAGAAAATAGTTAGAGTTATTTTATTAATTAAAATAATGATTTATTATTTAAATAAAATAAATAGATAAAATTAAAATAGAAATTGTAGAAATATTGAGGACAAGGTGGAGATTGGAGAGAAAATTAAGGATAAAGTTGGAATAATCTAATTAAAAAAATTAGATTTTTAGTGTGAGAAGCTTGAAAGAAATTGCAATATAAATCTAACATAATGGGAGAGAATAACTTTAGTGTGTGTTTGATATAGGTGAAATAAGGAAGAGAGAAGTTGAGAAGAAACCTTGAATTTTGTTTGTTTGGTTTGTGAGAGAAAAGTTGAAGAAAATGATAAAAATGTGAGCCCCATGCCTAATTTGAATCTTCTTACAATAGAGAAGAAAATGGGAAAAATGAAGTTATTCTCTAAAATGACGTAATTTCTTTGTATTAACTTTATTTTTTTAACATTTTTTTCTCTATTTTGTTATTGATTGTTTTACTAATATATGAGTATGTATTATTCATGCTTCTTTTATGTTTACGATATTATTCTTTTTATAGTAAAAAGAATTAAATTAACATTATAAAGTTAAAAATAAAATTAAATAGTTTCTTTAACACATATTTATCATTTAAAAATTAATTAATAAAATTCAAAAAAAAAAATTTAATCAATAAAATTATAAATTAATTTAATTTAATTTAATTAGGGACATTTATTCTTTATTATAAAATAAAACACTTCTTTTTCTTTTTTATTATATACTAATTAATATATCAAATGTAGCCTATTTTTCACCTTTTTCCTCTTTTCATCTTATTTCTTACATCTTTCTATCTTTCTCAATTCCTTCTCTCAACCAAACACACCTTTAATAAAAGGGCTCATGCATGAGAAGTAGGGTAGAGAAGTCGTTAATCTCTAATAAAAACAATAATTTTAGTGAATTATGTGTTTTATTAGAAGTTAATATGTTGTTGATTTTATTAGTGTTAATTTCATGTGATTTGATGTATATTATTTTTTCATCTATGTACAATTACTTGGTTCTCGTTATTATATATAGATGCATACTCTAGCGTTAATTTGATAGCTATAGCAATTGGTTCAAGGTACTAATATATAATGTTTCATTAGTATGATAATAATAATAAGAGTTAAATATATTTTTTGTCCTATAAATAATTAAAGTTTTGAGTTTTAGTCTTTATAAGAAAAAAAATTATATTTTAGTCTTTATAAAATCATTTTTGCATGACATTTTAGTCATTTTACAGAAACTAAAACTATGTGCATAATTAATTTTGTAGGATTAAAACTTGACCTTTTTTTTATAAGGACTAAAATTCAAAATTGATAATTTTGTAGGGATCGAAAATATATTTAACCCTAATAATAATAATAATAATAATTTAATATTTTAGTATAATATTTTTAAGAGTTTTGAGATGGAGATAAACATTTGGATTATTTAGCTAATTTAAGTTGTTTTCAATTATATTAGAGTTGTCAATATAATTGTCAATAGGATTGTCAGAGTTGTTTTGAGTTATTAAGAGCCATATTTTTATTTGTTTTGAGTAACTCTAACATGTCTAGAGTTGTCAGAGTTGCTTTCGAGTTGTTTAGAGTTAAATCTTATGATCCGCGGAATTAAAGTTAAAGATATTTGACTCATTAGAATTGTTTTTTATTACTTGAGTTAGAACATCATCCAATTGAGTTCATAAGAGTCATTTTTATATGCAAGAGTTATCAGTAGGACACTTTCGAGTACTTTAGAGTTGTTTTAGAGTTGTAGAAATTGTTGTAGAGTTGTTTTAAGTTCCTGAAGAACTTTGTTGAATTATAATTATATATTGTTATAACTTTTTACGACTTAGTAGTATATAATAAATTAATAACAATACTTTGTTGAGATGTTTTTAACTCATAAAAAGATTAATTTCATTTCTTTTAAGTTTTTGGGACTGTTGGCTTCTGTTGGGTAGTGTGAGGGGCTGTTTGACGTGATTTAAATGATTAAAAATCATTTTAATTGATTTTATTAATTTTTATGAGAGATGATTATGTATATACGAGTTGATGATTGTGCCAGATTACTGTGCTTTCTCGTGAATACTTGCTGATTTTATAAGTATGTTGTTGAGTTAAAGTTGAGTTGCACTATTGATTTGATATTGTACATTTTGTGATTGTGGTTGAGATGTAATCTAGAGAGGGGGTTACTTGAGTTGCCAATCCATTATGTTAGGATCAGAGAGGGGTCTTAACATATTGATTTGATAATATGCTCATGCATCATACGAGTTGTGTCAAGAGACATGTCTGCTAATTCATAAAGGTGACTAGTGGCTTGTCTCAAGCTCAAAGAGGGGTCTTGGAGCTCAGAGATGAGGCTCATGGGTTTAGAGAGGGGATCAGATTCCGGAGAGAACCAAATATTAAATTGATATCACATGCATGTGCATTGAATTTCATAGTTGAGTTGCATTACATATATGAGTTGCATGCATTTTATCTGTGGTGTGATTGTTGAGTTGGGTGTCAAAGTGTATTGTGTAATACTGTAAGTTATTATTTGTGAAATGTGTATGTGTTAATATCCTACCTTGCAGTATATGCTTGTTATTACTAAACGTGATTTCTCACCCCTTCTATTTGAGTGTTGCCTTTACATGGACATCATGCAGATAATCAAGAGTAGCATTGGCTGAAGTAAGTGGAAAATATATCTTGGAGTGACTCCATTAGTTTGTATTTTTATTAGTAGTGTTTTGCTCTAATCATGTAACATTGGGATGGAAATGTTCGCCTTTTATTTGCTTGGTTTTGTTTTTGTTGGAGTTTTCTGATTTTATTCCGTTGAGATCTCAAAGTGTTGAGAGTTAGATAATATAACTCCTTTTGTTTATGTTATAAAAGTTGAAATGGAGTTTATGAGACTAAAGGTTATAAGTGCTATATGTTTTATATAATGTTAATTGTGATTCTGCTGCGAAGATATCACATGAGTTGGATGTCGTGTATACATCCCAAGTACAAATCAGATGAGTTGGATGTCGTGTAAACATTGTAATTACAAATTTATGCATTTAAATATTTTGTTGTAACCCGTATTACGAAGAAGGTCATGTTTGATTGTGGGTGACACCCTAAGTGGTTGTGTTTATTCAATTAATTTTTTTGATAATTATGCGTTAGGGAGATAGGTGTTACAGACGCCATACTGAAGCCTCTCAATATTGCTTTTATACCCCATAGATTTCTCTACGAGCTCTTTCCAACAAGGATTACGTCGTCCGCAAATTGTAGAATTTGAAAGTTGACTTCATGATTAACTTCAAAGCCTTGAAATTCTCCCAAGTGGACCACATTGCAAATAAACCCGCCAAACTTTCGACTTCCAAATGAAATAAGACTGGGGAGATCAAATCACGTTGCCTAAAACCTTGTGTCATTTTGAAGTCCATGGTTGGACTTCCATTAACAAGGATTGACATATTACTTGTGAATATACATATGTCCATCCTCTTCAATGGAAAACACATATGACAATGGTTACGAGACACATATAATGACGTTTGTACATTCGTTATTAGTTTGCATATGATTGTACGTATGTTGGTTTTCACAATGGGTGTGTGACTATGGTGATAAGCTAATTACCGCGCTACGTATAACAACTATTGAAGAAAACAACTGTTGTGAAATAATTTATAAGTCTTGGATTCGATTCCCAACAACGACATTCTTGAGTTTCATTATTCTTGATAGCGCTCTACTTATAATAGCGGTTGAATTAAAAAATTGTTATGATATTATTTATTTATTTTAATGTATATTTTTCTATGTTACATAATTCCCAAAATTTTAACTTGGATATTTCTAAATCGTATTAGCCCTGAAACAATAATACACCCATTTGTGAATCAAATTAGACCGAAAATTGTATTACATAAATGAGAAAACTCCAGTAAGAACCAAAAATTGTATATTACATAAAACCAAAATGGCATAAAATGATAGGGGATTGAGGGAGAATATTAATAGAGAGAGAGAGAGAGAGAGAGAGAGAGAGAGAGAGAGAGAGAGAGAGAGAGAGAGAGAGAGAGAATAGAAAGTAGAGATAAGGAAAGAGTGTTTTATTTATTCAACAAAAGCATACATTGAGTGGTTATTTTGTAACTATATATAACTATCTAAGTAGTTATAACAACCAAATACAACTAATAATAGTTGTATACACTACTACATGCATCATATCCCGCCCCTTGAAATCTTCCTTGTCCTCAAGGAAAAGTTGTAACATCAAAATAGGGAAACTGTAGCTTGATTTTGTATAGTAGCTCCCAAGTAGCCTCTTTTATAGCCTCCCCTTTCCACTGAACCAAAACCTCAGTAACTACCCTATTATGTCTCTGAATCGAGCGCCTCTTCAAAATCTTAAATGGCTCCTTAGGATCATCCAAACTTCCCCACTCTTCAAGAAGTGCAACCACGGGAATGTTTGCATCAGGACACGGTTTCAAGAGAGATACATGGAACGTAGGATGGATCCGCGAATTAGCTGGGAGAATCAAGGTGTATGCAACTTTTCCCACCCTATGTAGCACCTGATAAGGACCGTAAAACCGAGGAGAAAGCTTTTCGGAAGCACGATATTGAGCAGAAGATTGTATATAGGGTTGTAACTTTAGGAAAACCCAATCTCCTTCCTTGAATTCCCAATCACTGCGATGTTTATCAGCCTGTCGCTTCATACGTGCTTGAGCCCGAACCAAGTTACCTTGTAATTTTTGGATCATTTCCTCCCTTACAATGAAACTTCGATCTACCGCTTCCACCTTGGTACTATGAAGGCAATAAGGAAGATGCAGAGGGGGTGCTTGACCATACACAATCTCATAAGGGGTAGCTTGAATAGCAGAATGATAAGTGGTATTGTACCACCACTCAGTCAAAGGTAACCAATTGACCCATTCTTTAGGTCGCTGCCATGTCATAACCCTCAAGTAATGTTTTAAGCAGCGATTCAAGACTTCACTTTGACCATCCGATTGAGGGTGGTAGGCTGTTGTTAAGCTCTGGGAAATGCCCAATTGACCAAGGAAAGAGCCCCAAAATTTACTTGTAAACAAGGGATCTCGGTCACTCACAATGTTGGCAGGTGCACCATGTAACTTGTAAATTTCAGAAATGAAAACTTCAGCCAATTTTGATGCATTAAAAGGGTGAGCAAGAGGAATAAAATGGGCATATTTGCTCAGCCAATCAATAACTACCCAAATCGTATCTTTACCATGAAATTTAGGAAGCTTTTCAATGAAGTCCATGGCTATACTTTGCCACACTCCCTCTGGAACTGGCAGGGGCTGAAGTAAACCAGCAACAGCTCTAGGTTCATACTTGCATCTAAGGCAAGTCTCACATTGCTGAATGAACTTTGTGACATCTTTGGCAAGGCCCTTCCAATAAAACATGCTCTTGATCCTTGCTATAGAAGCCTTGATGCCCGAATGGCCTCCTTGGTGTGAAGAATGAAGCCATTGTAGAATCACCAATCGCACTTGTCCATCATTAGGAATGACCAGCTTGTGTTTCCTATACAATAAATTGTCCAAAACAAAAAAATGGGGATGCAAGGTTGGGTTAGCGAGAACCTGCAGCCTGAGGTCATGCAACGCTGAATCTTGTTCATAGATTTTAAGGAGAGAGTCCCATAACTTAGAAGAAATAGAAGAGACGGTCAATTGTAAAACTTCCCCATGCGAAGCTCTCGACAAGGCATCTGCAGCTACATTATCCTTACCCTTCTTATACCAAATTTCATAAGAAGCGACGCGAATGCAGAACGCCATTCGTGAGGCGGAGGAACGCATAATGGCGGCGGTGGAGCCATGTATCACGAGGAAAATTCGTGAATTGGAGAATCGTTTCGAAATTCAATTCACCAATGTGCTGTTCAGTGACCACTGAGGAGCTAGAGGATCCGGTGATGAGGGATCATAGAGAATCTGTTCTACATGAGTTCCAAGAGGTCTTTGACACACCTACTCAACTGCCGCCCTTTAGGGGTATTCATGATCATCAAATTGTGCTAAAGGAGGGTTCTAACCCGGTTAGTTTAAGACCTTATAGATATCCACCAGCTTAGAAGGATGTCATTGATGGCATGGTTAAAGAGTTCTTAGATTCAGGAGTAATTCAACCAGGCTCTAATACCAATGATAGGGGATTGAGGGAGAATATTGAGAGAGAGAGAGAGATAGAGAGAGAGAGAGAATAGAAAGTAGAGATAAGGAAAGAGTGTTTTATTTATTCAACAAAAGCATACATTGAGTGTTTATTTTCTAACTATATATAACTGTCTAAGCAGTTATAACAACCAAATACAACTAATAACAGTTGTATACACTACTACATGAATCATAAAACAACCTACAATGTACACATCATTATATCAAATAATACTATCTTGGTGTCTTCTCTTTTGGTGTCTTGACTTTAAACACCTATAATTTCAAGTAATAATAGTTATTAGTAAACAATCTTAGAAATTATAACTTGCAATAAATTATGAATGAAGAATATAAAGTAATTACTTGTTAACCCATATTCCTTAATGATCGTTATGAATAGCATGCACATCATCTTTATCAACTTCTTCATATGAAATAGACACTCATGTTCCATAAGAAGAAATGGAAGGAATTTCAAAATTTTCATCACTAAGAGGAATGTTCCATAAGAAGAAATGAAAGGAATTTCAAAATTTTCATCACTAAGAGGAATATGTTTTCCTTGAAGAACAATTTACCATCTCCTCGATAAGTCCGAATGGTCTGTCACATTAAAAACTTGTTTTGCTTGAGTAGCCATGATTAATGGTTCGGTCATATAAGTTACCTTGTGTTGCACCCCAAAATTTTCCCTCCTAATTTATTCTTAACTGGCTTAAGCTTTGCATTCATGTGCATATCCATTATTTCATATGCATACATACATGTCATGGTCACTATGGTTACGGGATCAAGGTTTCATTTCTCAAGAGTTACAGAAAATGAGTGTTCTGTCAGACAATACAGTGAAGCAGAATTTAGGTTTCTTGAAGTTCGACTACAATCTGCGTATTTTCCCAAGCTCTTTAATCAGGGTTTAGTCGAGTCCTCACCATGACAAGCGCCCCTGCATTCAAGTGTGCTTTTGAATCACAGATGAAATCAAGAGTTTTCGTCGCTTTGAGACAGTTCGGATCAGAAATCAGTTTTACGGTGCAAGTGCAAAATTCGTAACTTTCGTCAAGGAAATTGTTTTGGATCGGTTCTTCAGCAGTTAGAACCGTCTTGACATTCTCTTCATCTTTTATGTTCGGTCCGGAAGTCAATTCTTTAAGGAACACCCTCGGAAATACAAATAACTTGAAACTCAGATTTTCTGGTCAACTGTTTTTCAGATGATCTGAAATTCGTAACTTTTGTCTAGAAAATTTGTTTTGGAGTGATTCTTGTGCCATAAGAATTGTATTGTTGTATGATAATTTCCATATGTTTGGGTCGAGAATTGATTCTTTGAAGAAGACCTCTGTATATGCAATTATCCTGAGGTTGTATAGTGAAAATATAATGGAAACGGTGTGTTGAACCGCCGTCTTTCGAATATTTAAAATTCATAGCTTCCGTGTCGTTCAACATTTTTTATCAGTTCTTTTTGTTAATGGTTCTCCTTGACGTCCTCCTTAGTTCGTCTATTTGGGTCGAGAGCAAATTCCTCACTAAAAATTCCATAATTGCAAAACACGGTGGAAACTACATGTTGAATCGAATTTTTTATCCACTGTTTATCAATATTGAAAAATTCATAACTCTCTCAATTTTTATCGGATTGGGACGATTGAGGTGGGATAATTTCACAAATTTTGTTAGCTATAACTTTGCTTTAGGTCCCAAGTTAGAGTCGTGCTCTGAAGACTTCGATTTATGGCTCGCTTCGTAATGTGCGCATGAAAATAAGCTGAAAATCCTCCACAACCGAAAAGAAAGAAATATGGCTGCACATTTTCTCGTCAGTCAAAAATTTATAACTCTCCATTTTTTTATCGGATTTGGATGGTTCCGGTTGCGAGATGTCACAAATTTCGTCATCTACGACTTTTCTTTAAGCATCGAGTTCAAATTCTGCACTGAAAGTCATGAGATTGTGGTTTGTTCGCACGCCGTACACAAAATAAGCTGAAAATCTACACTGTGAATTTTTAGTATCAGGTTCTCATCACTCAGAGTCGTCGATCTTTATCAATTGTTTTCGGACTGCGTCCGTTCTTTCAGCATCGCGTCAGGAATTTCATCGCCGACGATATTTCCTTGGGTCTCGCATCAAAATCATGCACCGAACTTCATGGGGTTTTATTTGAGCGACGTCGATACATAAAATAAGCCGAAAATTCTGCATTTAATAAAAAAATACACTTGCCAAACATGACTTAGGGGCTTGCCTATATATTCTCTTGATTCAAAGTTCTTCACAATTGTCACTCATTTACCAAAAACACTCTTTTCTTTCTCTCAAAGATCAAACATAAAATTTTCTCATTCTCTCAATTTTCCTCAAGAACATTCAACAATCTTCATCAATCTTCATACAACATTCATCAAGATCTTCATCAAGACTCAAGAACCAAATCCAACAAAACTTTCGAGAACTCACTCCCTCTCCAAAGTCTCTCTCTCCTTCGTACTACTCCTTCTGACCGATCTCCCTCGAATCTCGCGCCACCACCATCGCTCTCCTGCCGGTCCTCTGCCGTGAGCCATCCAACACCGGTCCTCCCTCTGCGCGATCTCTTCAATTTTCTACTCCAATTCGCAATTCGGTAATTCTTCATCCTTTGATTGCTTACTTGAATCTTGATTATTGCATTGTTTTGTGACATTATGCATGAATTGGATATTTGTTTGTTGATTGTTGTTGAATTTTAATTGTTGAAGAATTTTTGAATTCTTGATTGATGAATAATGTGAAACTTGATCTTGATTTTTGTGAGAATTATTTGTTCATGTATTTTTTAATCATGAGAAAATTTGGAATCGATTGAATAATCGTGTGAATAACGCGTGTTGCTAAATTTTGTTCATGAAATGAAAATTTAGATAAAAATTATTGAATTTTCCTTTCGATTCGTGATTCCAGTTTTTGATATTATTTGTTGGTCATATGTTGAATTTTGGCTTCAGATCACTCTTTTTGATAAATCTGCTCATTATGTCGATGTCGAGTTTTTGTTTCGATATTGATAATTTTTTTACTTGATTTGCGATTCATGTCTAGTTATGTGATTTTCCAATTTAATTTTGTGTATCAATACTTGATTGAAGTTTGTTTTAAAAGCTTGAAAATTATGTTATCAGTATAGATTTAATTGTCTCATTGCATTCGTGAACTTCACTAGTGATGTCATATATTGATTGTTCGTTTCTTGTATGATAAAGCCATGATTTCATACCTTTTTTGGGCGAACACCGACATGTGTTCATTGCTGCCCGGAGTTCTTAAATGTGCCTTAAACTTTTATTTAATTTGTGTGCAACGGTTATTTGAACTTGTTAGCATATTCAGTGGAGATTGGTACCATTTTCGCTTGTTTTTATTCCGACCTTTCGGAGACGTTCTTTGCTGCTTGGATTTGGTAATTGGCGCTTGTGTGGAGATTTAATTGCATTCGATCGATTATTTGAGTCCGTTGGCACTATTGGTGGTTACCGGTACCATTTGCGGTGGTTTTGATTCCGACTTTTTGCACACCTCAAAATTCGATGTGATGTTTTCCCGTTTTTAACGTTGATGTTCCAATGCTTGTTTGGATTGCTTTTCTTTGTATTTTACTCTTGATTTAATTTGTGGAGCAGATACTTGATTATGTTCATGCTTCCTTGTTATTACTAATGTGTTTGTTAACTTGTGCAAGGCATTTCAAGAGAGCTTTCGATCGTTTATTTCAATTGAAAAGACATTTGCATTCCACTTTGTGTGTAGATTCGATTCTTCTTCTGATGCGATTGATTTTGAATTCATTTCACGAGAATATATATATATATGTGTGTGTGTGTGTGTGTGTGTGTGTGTGTGTGTGTGTGTGTGTGTGTGTGTGTGTGTGTGTGTGTGCGTGTATATTTCTTGTGTTTTGTCTGGACTTGTGTTTTCATGAAGGTTTATTGTGAGACATTCGGATGTGTCCGATGTATTCCGATTGTGATTTATTTTCACATCAACGATGCTTTATGCTTGCTATTGTTGCACACTCGATTTTTGACTTATTTTGTTATTGATGCTAGCTTGCACGAAGTTTTCTGGGTTTCTCTGCTTTGCTTGCTTATTACGGATTATTATTCGTTTGGTACATTGCTCATCCTTTTATGATTCGGCATTTTACCATTTTCTTTACCATGATAAGTAGGACTAGGTGTGCATGACTGAGAGTCCTTACTTTAGGTGAGCAATGCTGTTTTAAAAGATCTTTAGAAGGCAATTCCTACTTGTGCATGCGTGTTTAAAGTTCTCAAGAAAGGCAATCATGTGTGTTTACTTTTGTGCTAAAGACCTCAAAGAAGGCGTCCCTTTCGCCATTCCCCATTGATAAGTCCTCAAAGAAGGCAAGTGGAAAGGGCCCACAATGGACCCCCCACCTTTCAAGTCTGAGGTCGTTCATAGCTCGCGCCACGCATTGATGCTCGAATAATGAACTCTTGTTATCGAGTCTGTCATATGGAATGGGCCAGATATCGGTACCCCACAATTTTTCTTTAGCTCGCGTTGGTCTACATTGATGCTACGATGCGATTTCATCCCCTACTTTTCTTGCCTGATGATATGATATCATGGTTAAGAGCTTTATGCCCCATTTTTCTTACCTCGATGACTTGATATCTTAGTTAAGATTCCCCCTTTGTCCTACCTTGATGGCGGATATCATGGTTAGGTGTGTGTTACTTGAGCGAGTGGATACTCCTCAAGCTGTGTGGATTGACTTTCTTGACTTGGTCAAGTAATTGATTCTTATAATGTTTGCCTTGCTTGTTGGCATTTCCAGGCATGTATTCCCGTTACGTGTATGTTTACCTCATTGTGATTCCTGTTCACATATCTTTCACATGTATTCCTGTTACATGTTTGCCTTGCTTGTTGGATTTTCCATGCATGTATTCCTGTTACATGTATGTTTACCTGATTGTGATTCCTGTTCACATATCTTTCACATGTATTCCTGTTACATATTTGCCTTGTTTGTTGGATTTTCCATGCATGTATTCCTGTTACGTGTATGTTTACATGATTGTGATTCCTGTTCACATATTTTTCACATGTATTCCTATTACATGTTTGCCTTGCTTGTTGGCATTTCCATGCATGTATTCCTGTTACGTGTATGTTTAATTGATTGTGATTCTTGTTCATATAATTTCTCATGTATTCTCATGCATGTATTTGTTAGGGATGAATTTATGGTATTTTCATGGGTTATTATAACTAAGTTATGCTCTAAACTTAAGCAAATTGTGATAGTTTCATGGGTTTTTCAGTGAGAATTGGACTGCATATGTATAGGTCATGTTGCGAAGCAAATCGAATCACTTTGGGTGTTATTGATGCAGGTTTGGAGCTGAAAAGTAGCCTTATAAGAGCATGAAGAGGAAAGGAAGCTGGAAGAATCAAAAGAAAATCAAAAAGGAGAATCTCTAGCAAGGCCGCGCCGTGAAGGATGCAAGCGCACCGCGCCAAATCTACTGTTTTGGGTCGCGCCGCGGAGACGGCGTATCCAGCCCAACTCTTATAAATAGAAGCCCTAGCTGCCAATTAGGGGTGTGATTTTTTGGTGAACGAAATTAAGAGAGAAATCTGATCCTGAAGCACAGAGCAACCATTGAAGAAAGATTCTACATCAATTGAAGAGATTTTATTGATCATGATGAATTCCTCAATCAACCCTTGTGTGTTCTTCATGTCTATGGAGAGCTAATTCTCTTTTGTTGAGTTTAAGGAAGTAATTAACCTATGATTATGCAATACCATTGATTAATTCCTATGAACAATTGTTTAAATTTATTATCAATAAGAAACCTTGTTTTTATGTTAAATTATTGTTGAATCTTTGATCGAAAGAAAAGTTTTAAACTTTTGCCCTAGGTTACTATATTGATTCAGTCATAATTTGCAGAGATGGAATTATGAATGAGTTTTCATAATTATCGTGGTCTGTTACTCTTATCGATATTGAGATTCTGAGAGATCGAATCTCATACTGGTAAAAGTTCATCTAATTTGATCTGTAGACATGGGATCAAGTTTGAGGATAAGTGGAGATAATAATTCGAATGATGGTTCACTTATGATTTAACTAATAAATTGCATAGGAATAGGTTGATGAACCCTAAAGCTTAACATATCTCTTTCATTGTTAACTAATTTTCAGCATTCTAGTTTTAATAATTGTTTAGATTTAATAGCATATTTAAAATAATAAAACAAACTCAATTATTCTTTCTCACTCAAAATAATATGCTATAGAACGGCAGTGATATTAAACCAATCCTTGTGGATACGATATATATATAGAAAATATTTACCCACAAATACTTTCAACAGTATTCCTGTTACATGTTTTTATTTGTGATTCTCGTTCACACATATTTCACATGTATTCATGTTACACATTTTTATTTGTGATTCATGTTCACATTCTTATATGCGATTCCTGTTTGCATGTTTATTTGTGATGCATGTTCACATGCTTTATCTGTGATGCATGTTCACATGCCTATCTGTTATGCTTGTTCACATGTCTATCTGTGATGTTTGTTTATATGATTATTTTGTTATTCCTGTTCACACGCTTACCTGTGATGTTTGTTCACATGCTTATTTTGTGATTCATGTTCACAGGCTTACCTATGATGTTTGTTCACATGCCTATTTTGTGATTCATGTTCACACATTTACTAATGATGTTTGTTCACGTGCCTATTTGTAATTGCCTTTTCACATGTCTTACCTGATGCTTTTTAGGATTTTTGTGACGTTGCTTGTTCGTTGCATGCTCCCTTAGGTGCTTGATTCCATCTCTCTAGAAGATGTGGATCGAGATAGAAACAAAACATAGTTAGTAGAACTACGGCGCTCTGATTTCTCCATTGCACGTTGGAGGTACACAGGAAACTCTAGCGAGCAATAATTATTAAAACCTATTTATTCATGCATTGCATTCTCTTTCAAGATTAAGCTTTAGACTCATAGACACACCCTTATATTAGAAACGAGCGAGAGTGGATCCTGTGGAGTACCACATACGTAAGGGGTGCTCTTAGCTTCCTCTTGCGTAACCGACACCTTTACCCTTTTTCTTGGTCGTGAGACATTTCTTTTTTCTTATAGGTTTTCTTCGGTGTTTTTCTTTCCCTCCTTGTGGGATAAATAAATACTCGATGACGACTTTATTGTTTTGATTTTTCCAGTTGCTTTACCTTGCCAAGGTCAACCCGTGTGAATCCTAACTCATTAGTTTGTACACCATTGTTATTGGGAACCCACTTGCATTTAAATAAAGAAACTTTAAAGATAACTTAATCAATCTCTAAAATCTCCTCAATGATACCATAGAATGTGGTAGTTTCCAAAATAGGATTCTTAGCTTTCAAACTAGAGAAATGCTTGGATTCTGCCTTAACCATAACCCCACTATTTTGCATTGTACTACGATACTCTTTTACTTATGTATAAAAGGAATAATTATAAATTTTTTATGTCATCCAAGTTATCACAACCATGGTATGTACAACAACTATTTAATTGTCTCGGATGCACCATCATCATTAGAAATACTCTTATTAAACTAACTTATGAATTTCTTGTTATGTCGTGTCAACAACCATTTGTCATTCATTAGGGATATTTTTTCTATATAACTATTTTTTAGTAGCTATGTAAGGTTGAACTACACTAAGATTATTCAATATATAGAAATCTGCTTCAAGTACTACATCATGATCCATTGAATTAATATTTACACCTTGGGTACCTTTACCTTCAAATTTGTCATCATGACGAGACTTTGGAATTACAATAGACTTTCTTTCCGATAAATAGTTTGAAGAAAACTCAACAACTTCTTTAGTGATGTATCGTTCAACGATCCAAGCTTCCAGTCGGTGATGATTCTTTGTATATCTTTTAAAGATCTTCATGTATC
Source organism: Vicia villosa (assembly GCF_029867415.1). Taxonomy (NCBI): domain Eukaryota; kingdom Viridiplantae; phylum Streptophyta; class Magnoliopsida; order Fabales; family Fabaceae; genus Vicia; species Vicia villosa. The sequence goes on along the minus strand of NC_081186.1, from coordinate 109,451,828 downwards.
ACTCTATTGGATACATCCACCTTAAAAACTAGACCACAAAATTTGATTTTTCTGACTACATGAACATGTAAGTGAACCATAATGTAAAAAAATGATGGAGGAAAATACATCTCCAATTGACATAAGATTATTTTTGCCTCATCTTCTAATTCATTTAATTTTTTGAAATCAAGAACTTTACTACATATAGCATTGAATAATAAGCACAATCTTGTTATAGTTACTCTTTTAATTTTTTGGAAGGATGCCACAGATAACAACTGGTAGAAGTTGTTGCATTTAGACATGAAAATCATGAGATTTTAAGCCAATTATCTTGAGATCTTTTTTGATACGAGTTTCGTGATATTTGTTGAGTAACCTTGGGGAACTTTGACACCTTGCAAACACTCGCAAAAAAATTTCTTTTCCTTTTTAGATATAGTGTGACATGCCGGAGGCAAATAAGTTCTTTTTTCTCTATCTTCTGGAGCCAACTATTTCCGTCTACTCATCTCCACCATATCTAAATTTGAATTCTTATTATCATTAGTCTTGCTTGAAATATCTTTTTCCAAATATTTCTCTCAACAAGACCGTTTTTTATTTCCAAAGACAACAATAAGGTATTCTTGTTATTGATAAACTTCATCTACAGTTAACGGTTTAGGAGAAATTTCAAACTCCTGCTCTCCGTTAAAAGCCTTCCGCAATCTATGATAAGGATAATTAGGTTTTAGAAATTTCTGATGCCGGATAGATGCCTTCCGCAATCTACGATAAGGATAATTAGCATAGTTAGTGGTGCTTTTCTATCCTATTTTATCGCTAATTCTTGTATTGGCCCTTGTTTCTATGTAAATATATTTAGTTAATCAATAAAATAGTTCTTAGTTAATTATTTTTGTCTAATTTGTAGGTTAAAACTTATGGATTGAAGCTTGAGCAATGGAAAGGCATAAAGAAGGATTTCAAGCATTTTATAGGAGAAGTTTTGGGCTTTAGGTCGCGCTTAGCGCGGTCATAGCATGGTCAAAGCATAAAACAAGAGGTTCTAGTAGAGGATAGCGCGCTAAGCATGGTATGAGTGCGCTTAGCGTGCCTTTAAGGCAGTTTGGTCTTAAGTGGGGGTACACGTAGAGCGGTATGATATATTTTGGAGTAGTTAACACATTTGGGAGCTAAAAACAGAGATATTGTACTGTAGCATCAAGAAATTGAATAATCGGAGCATCAATAGTCGATAAATCATCGTTGATACTTGTTCATCTTCTCTCTTTACATGTTTGTGAAGCTATCAAGTCTATGGATAGCTAAATCTCTCTTGTGTCAAGATTAGAGGCAGTTAACCTAGCTATTATGTATTTCTTTTGTTCCTATGTATGTGAACAAGTTTATGATCAATATAGATGTTAATCTTTGCTTTTATTGTTGTATTTTTGTCTTGGATCATTATTGAGAAATAAGTTCAAGTCTTGACCTAAGTTTTTCATCCATCAACAATCAACTCTAGAGATAGTTTTGTGAGTTAATATTCACTTGTATTAAGCTTTCAAAGTTACCATATTGATAGTTAGGAAGAGAGATCTTCTAAGGATTAATATGGTAAAACTCACAATATCGCTTTAAAGATAAACGGTATTGAGAGAATACATGATTATATTGATTATCGATAAGTTCACATGCTAAATCATTAGAATACTATGAGATAGGTTAATGAGTCTTAATCTTGACATGCTTTTTAATCCATTAAAACTTATTCTTTTTACCGTTGTTAACTAAATCTCATGCAATCATTACTTTCTGTTACCAAAACTTTTCCAAAACCCTTACCCAAAACATCATTAATTGTAAAACGGCGGTAATATCGCATCAATCCCTGTGGAAACGATAAAGTAAATACTTACCCTATAAAAGTGTTTTCAACAATCCCTGACTTTTTGTTGACTTATATTCTACTTTAAAAGAGAAGTATGGCCAAACAATATTTAGAAAAAGCTCTTTATAAAAAAAATGACTTTTATTTTATGAATAAAAATGTAAGGAGCTTCTATTAAAGCAGTTGAAAGAAACTTTATAATAAATTTTTGAAACATTTTCTTGCACATAATTATATATCTTTAAATATCAGTGAACACAATTTATACTATCACATTATTATAAATTATTTTTTAATTCTACATTCCAACATATATTTTTACAATTGTTCCCATATTATTTTATTTTATTTTATTTTATTCAAAAAAAATAATATTATTCATTCACGTGCCAACATTATCTTCACTTATTTTCAAATATTTATAAAAAAATATTTATTTAATTTGCTTAACATATTTCATATCTTTTAGTATTATAGTAGTATTTTATTTTAATTTGTATACATTTTTTAGTAAAAATTTTTTTTACACATATATCTAATATTTTATTAATTTTAATAGTATGAATAAAAATAAGTACTTTTACTCGCAAATATTTTATATCAAACACTGTACTAAATTTAGATGAAAAATCATATTTTATTATTTTCTCATTTTTTTAGATTATTCATCTATACTTTTAATAAAATATTTTCATAGATATATATCAAACAATTTATTTTAAATATTTTTTAAAGTTAAAAAATTGTAAATATTACCAAACAACTTTAACTTTATTTATAAAGCTCTTATTTTCAACTTTAGCTTAAAATTAACTTTTACAACCGAAAAAAGCTTGGCCAAACAGTACCTTAATGTTCTTTGACACTATATCCAACCAAATTTTAATATGCAGGAAAGTCGTTGATTGTGTAAAATAACATTGCATGCATCTTAAAATTTTCACCAGAATATGCATCATCAACGTCATCACCTTTATTCCACAAAAAATTTAAATATTCAATTAATAAACTTAGATAAACATCTATGTCATTTCCAAGTTGTCTTTGTCTATAAATCATCATACTTAACATCATACACTTGCGTTTCATGCTGAACCAAGGAGATAGGTTGTAAATCGTGAGAAGACAAGGCCACAGAGTATGGTTAGTATTCAGACTACCAAAAGGGTCCATTCCATCTGTGGCAAGCCGAGCCTAAGGTTTCTTCCATTGCAAATAATCATCTACATGGCAAATATTTCCATCACATTTTCTTTCATTTGCATGTCATTTAATATTCTTTGTGCCATTTTTATTAGAAAAAAGTCACTTTAACTTCTTAATTATTGGCAAGTACCATAACATTTTAGTAGGAGAACGCTTCTTACTAACATTGTCATCGTCATCACCATTATTGTTCATTAACTTGTAGCGCGACTCACCATATTCTGGAAATTGATCCAAATTTTTATACTCTTTCCTGTATAATTTGCTATCATTAGGGCATGCATGTATTTTGACATACTCCAAACCAGTTGGACAAAATATTGTCTTGGCCTCATCACAACAATCCAGAAAATTATTATCTTCTGGTAGCATTTGTTTCAACAAGTTAAGGAATTATGTGAAACAATTTGTTGTCTGCATTGTTAAACAATTTTAACAACGCAGACAACAGTGTAAAACTTGTACACCCCTTATATAAAGGTGCATCTTTATCGCTACATAAAGTATCATAAATATGAGCTTTCATATAAGATGATTCTCTAATATCACAGATCATATCTTATACTCGATCATCTATATCTTCATTAACTTCACCCATTTGTGACATCACATTTCAATTTTTATCCACTTATCCATGCCACATCCATGTTGTATAATTTTGACATATTCCATCACAACATAGGTGATGAAATATTTCTTTCTTTGACCATTTTTTATACATAAGGATAATAAAAATACCGCTATTGTGAGAACATTTTATTTGGAGAATTCAAGGAATTTAAGAACTTCATCCTCATACACTGGACCTAATCCATCAGCTTTCATCCAACTACGATCCATAACAAATTCTGAAATTTTTATCAAAAGACTAATATGAATGGCACACTAATGCTACACACACAACATACTAACGTGATTATATGCATATGCATATCTATCACAACAATATAACATTTAACAAAACTAAAACCTAAAGCATATTCATTACCACGAATATAATTCCTAACATCAGTCAACAACCTTATAATTTCATTTGTAACTACACAAAGTTATATTCACAAAATTTGAATAAAACATGAACAATGCAGATTAAAATGTCAATACTAAAACCATTGGTTCATGAAATGCAACAAAATTCATCATCGTTTATGTGTTAAAAAAGGAAACCAGTAACCCTAGCGAAGATTATAAACATTCAGAAAGATTTACAACCATTTCTAATCACAGTGGGAGAGAGACCAAGAAATGCACAACGAACATAGACTGGCAACGTGCCATACGTCGAAGAGGATGAAGAGACCAATAAATAATATTCTTTAATGAAATTCTGGTATGCAGATACCAGATGTCGAACCAGATGCCACGACACTGATATTAGGCCAGTCACAACAAATAATAAAAATTATACAGATATAATGAATTATAGAAAGTAAATAACACAAGTAATTGTTAACCCAGTTCAGTATAATAGTATTATTTGAAGTTTTGAACAACCCTTATTTTACAAACTTCTCACCTAATCATTACCCATGCAATTTTTACCTAGGGACTCCTAGATATTAGACCCCTCTCACTTCCCTTCAGTCACAAACTAGTGACAAACTTATAATGATAGACAAGAGATAGAAGACACACTTCAAAGACAACCAATCAGTTCTGCTTAAAGGCTTATGAATGATGAACAAAGATAACATGTTGCCTATAAACCATGCAATACCATGTTGCCTATTCCCAATCACATGTAATAACAAACTCCCCCCTTTGGCTAATTTTTAGGAAAATAAAACATGCAAGATGTACGAAACAATCTCATGGACATTTTTCTAGACAAGATAATAAAACATGTTTACCATCATCAAATTGCAGCGAAATTAATCAAAGAACATGTTAATCAAGAGCACATATACATAAGGAAACACATGTTTGCAAAAACTGACATCCAAAAATATAAGAGCAACAAAGAGTGCATGCATTCTTCTCCCCTATTTTCCACAAATGGGCAAAGAGAGGTAAAATATAATCTAGCCCATCAAGGGCAAACAACCAAAAACAAGAAATCTAGAAAGAAAAATAGCTCAATAGGGGGGCACAAAAGAGCATTATCCTAACCACAAAAGGGCAATCACATCATAAAAAAAGGACCCACACATGGGTAGAGAAGCAAAATCAGAATTCTGCCATACAAATGACTTACAAAACACTTAATCAAAGAACCACAAAAAACTTCACCATTAACCATGTTGTCATTGTGAGTCATCATCATTGGAGACAAATTCCTATTCCATGTCTTCACCATCTTCACTGTCAACTTGTTCTTCATTTTCACCACATGTCTTAGCAACTTTCTCAGCATCTTTACTTGCTACTTGAGAAGTGGGTGCCACAAAATCTTTGGGGTTCATCATTTGTATTAGACCATAAACCAAACTCTCTATAGTAGTTGAGGTAGAAATTATCTCTTGCAAATCCTTAGACTCGTGCATGAGCATATTTAGAATATGGCCTCTAGCAGTTTTTGACATAGGAGGGACTTTTGGAAGATTGACACCAAAATCAAAGGTTGCTCTCATTCCTATCCGGTAGAGTAGAATAGCAAAGGTTAGTGTGACACCTAATCCATGGTTGGTATGAGCCTAAATAATAACTCCTATTTTATAGAGATTGGTGTAGTTCACACTCAAACTTGATACGGTGAGAATATGCTTGGCGGGCCAATTATTATGAACACTCCCTATGAATTCTTGAGCTATTGCATTCATAGAAAGAATACAATAAGTGGTTATGAGTCCCCTTTTTCCTAAATATTCATTTATGATAGCTGGAAAGAATCAAAATAAGTGTTTGTTCATATGAACCTTCCTAAACTTACTACTAGATGCATCATTAAACCCCTTAGGCGGGTTCACCATGATTTCTTTAACAAGTTTAGTATAGAGCGGGTCGATGTCAGACATAGTCTTCCTAACCTTTGCATCTTCAAACAACTCCTTAATTTTAGAACATTTTTAAAGCTTCCTTTTAAATTTCTCTCTCAGGTGGAATGCGCCTGTGGAAGACATATTTCCATTTTAAAACACTATATACATAATGGAATAAGATGTTGTCCATGGGCACTGCAAGAACATTGTCAGGTAATTTCTTGCCTCCAACAACCTTTTTGCTTTTCTTATTAACCGAAACTAACATGTCTTCTGAATAGACTTTGACATATTTCTCAATAACTTCCACTTCCAAAACCTTTTTTCTCGTTAACACAAACTTATTCTTATTGGCAGACCTTTGAGTAACATTTTTCTTCCTTGCTAATTTTATTTTCTTTAGTACATCCTCTTTCTTCGTATAAGTTTTCCTCTTCTTGCTTGATGTGGCAAACTTTTTGGTAATTTTTTTATTGGCTTTCAAAGTAGATTTATTTTTCTCATCCTTCTTCTTGGATTGTTTTGAGGATTTTTTTATGGTTTCATTTTTCTCATCCTTCCCACATAGTTACCTGCTCCTTTTCTAATATTTACACTAACCTCTGATCTACTATCTCTTCAATCTGATTTCTTGCGCATTATGCCACTCTTTGACCAAGATCTAAAAAATAACCTCTGGTTGACGCTTCTTCTAGAACCACTGACACATCCACCATGCTCACTAGTTCTAATTGCTTCTACAAATATATCATGGCGTCATTGTGGAACAAAGGAATCAACATTGTTTTTTCAACCAAAAATTTCTACAACATTGATAAATGTTCATTACCAAATTAAACTATCTATTATTAATAATGTTGAAAAATAAATCTACTTACAATTTTATCAACAACTACGCGTGTAGTCTTTGATGTAAACTCACATCCCAGTCTTTGATGTGCTCTCTTCCATTTCTCATGACGTGAAGGGGGAAATGGGCTACAATAAAAGCTTATACAAGGATCTCCAAACTCTTGTTCTCCTTGTTTTTTTATCATTGTTTCCTCCAGTTTACTATATCCCTCCATGAGATATCCCTCCATGAGATAATATATGAGGTTAGCTATTTTCCCTCTATTTTTCTTTCTTTTTTGACTCTTAGTCGGGAACTCATGAATATTGCGAGACTTGACAAATCTCTCTCAAACGTCTTTATCAATAAAACTATAATCACATATGTAGCCGTTAATTTAGCACTCTTTGGATTTGCAATATAATTTATTATGAATTGTTACTTAAAGCCTCACTAGCATATGATATCCATTTCTTTGCCAGCTTATCATCTTCTGGAAGAATGCTTAAGAATGACCCAACATCAATTGAAGACATTCGTAGGAATGGACCATTGACGGATAGGACCCCATTTCTTCAACCAATCATTTGACACCAACACATGGTCTATACGACTCATCCCCAACCTTTAGATTGAACCTAGGTAAACCTCATTTCTAGAAGTTGGACATCAAGCAATATAAGAGTAAAATTTCAAAATTCAATAATTTCATACGTCACAAAGCATTGAGTTAGAATAACCTAAAACACACCAAATTTTACCTCAACAATCCCTTGGACCTTTCTAGATTGAACCACAACCTTTTTTACTTAGCTAACATTCACTTGAAGTACACATTGACAGCAAAGTAGGGGGTATAACCCCCCTACTCCACCACCCCAAACTTTGTTTCTTGAGTCACTAGAAAATTAAGATGGTTCGAAGTAACCAACCTAATTTTCTTCTTCTTAACTCTACCACCTAAACCTATAATATTATAGACCTAATAGACATCGATAATCTTCATGCGACTCCCCATGAGCTTTTTCAAATTTACCGTTTTCCTCTCTAGTAAAAGAAAATCCTAAAATTTTGGCATGAGACAAAAAATCGACAATATGACTTGGTTAAGACAACCATCGAAAGTGTCACGCTACCCGTCAATACACCATGTTGCTTCCGAATCACAACCTAACATTTACGTAATAATATCTTTGATTTATCATATATTTACGTAATAATATCTTTGCTTCCCACCTTTTTTTCAATTGTCAAGAGGCGAAAACGATTTGGAAACATGTTTTTATTTGGCTCGGTATTTCGGAGGAGATTAATGAAGAGGAGATGCTTTGTTTCGATGTTATTCAAGACAATGTGAAATGTTGTAAGCGTAGAATTTTAATCAATTTTGTTTGGGTAGCTACTATTTGGAGCCTTTGACTTATGAGGAATGTCATTATCTTTAAGGGGGAGGTGTTTTGTTTTGATGTTATTTGTTCTAACATTGTATTTCTTTCTTGGAGATGGATGTATTGTGGATATACTAAGTTTAGAACAACCTATTACGAATGATTTAAACTTCCTTTATCCGACACATGCAATCTATAGTGCCTTGTGTTTTTGTAAGGGTTGCACCCCTAGTGCGAGCTGTCATACCCCAATTTTTGACCTAAGATACCACCTCATATCATTGCATACGCATCATTTGCATCTCTAACAAATTGCATTAGCTTGTGTTTGCTACTTGTGACTCAGCAGGGTTTAATCAAGAAAACACTCATCAGTACAAGTAACAATCAATTAGGGTTTTGTTCTCCCTTCATCTCAAATGAATCATCTTCATCAACAATTAACATTTGGTCCTAAAAAATCCATCTCAACAAGCTCAAAGGCTCTGAATCGACTGAATTAGGGTTTTGACTGAAGTTAGCATACTCCTGACTTTTGCTCAGGATTTGATCTAATGACTTGGGACATGATATCAAGACCTCAAGTGCACCATTTTGACTTAATCCATTGGCTCATAACATCTTCTGCACAAAGATTGATCAGACAAATCCTCAGATCAGGGTTTTGAACTATCAGGGACTGAAATCAGGGATCACATTTGGGAAACCCTAAAAACCCCCAGGAAGTCAATCAAAGGTTTCAATCATCCTCAAATAATCCCTATGACAATATACAATGGAAATTACATCTCAATTCAAGATCCACAGTCATCAATTTCATCAGGTCGACAATTAGGGTTTTTGACCTAATTCACTGAACCACTGACTTTTTAATCAGGACATGGTGCTACAACTCAAACCATGGCTCAATATCCTCTAATGCTTCAATGTGATCCATTCATACCATTCATTTGGTGAGATTAGCCTGTTTCATTTGAAATCTCCAGAAACGCGATTCGTCAGAAAAAGTCAACTGTACAAGAACACCTTTGACTTTTGGGAATTTTGGTCAACCATGACTTTTGAAGTTTTGAATCATCAATATATGATATATGAAGTCATTTGATCAAGAAAAATCAAGAAAATCAATCAAAAATCAAAAAGTCAAAAGTTTGACTTTTCATACTTGGAAAAATTTCTAAGTGTTTTTCATGGTTTTTTCCAAACTTTGAAAGGGAATTTCTCAAAATTTCACCTACAAACTGAAAAAAACTTCCAACATGAAAGTTGTAGATTTTGATCCAATAAACAACTTTGACACATATAATTTTTTTCCATAAGATCAACCATTTAAGAGATATGGAGCTTCAAAGTTGGTACTTTTTGAAAACTTCACTTAAAACTTCATTTTTCTCAAAGTTCATGGATCTTTTTCACCCATTTCCTTAAAGAGTTTAAAGAAACTTTCAACTAGGGTTTTGAAGTGTGTAATATGAGCTTTCCAAAATGTCAAAGAGCATGAAAAAATATGGAGTGTAGCCATGGTTTTGAATTTTGACATTAGTGAACTTTTCACTTGAAATTTCAAGTCATTTTGCCAAAGTTATGAACCATTTTGCCAAATGATCCAAGTAATGATGCATAGATGCAATAATTGGTAGATATTTGCTGATTTGAGATCAGAATGGAAGAGGATAAGAAGCTTGAGAAATAACCATGGTTAAGTCACTTTTAACCATTTGCATTTAATGTGAAAGATTCCATTTTATCTCTTAAGCCAAATCATCACTTCTTTGATCAACTTGCAAAGCTCTTCATTCAGAATCCTTGGCCTATAAATAGAGGTTCAAATCACTCTTCAAATCACACCAAAACCTCATAAACATAGGTTTTCTCTTCCTTTCTTAGAATGCAAGTTTCATGGTTTTCAAAAGAGGTAAAATTCTCGACCTCTAAACCTTTGAAGTTCTAAGCAAAGTGATGCTTCTAACACTTCCCAAATACCATATGGAAGTTGTTTGAACCTTTGAAACCTTCCAAAAACACCTCAAACTCAGAATCATCATCTCACCTCCATATATGCATATAAAGAACCTTATCATGCCAAAATCCACACAAGCTCATTTCTGTCCAAACTAATGCTTCTAACACATCCTATATACCATATATAAGCTATCCCAATCATCATCCCTGACCTGTAACTCCAAAATCACTAAGCTTGATCCTCACATGAACCATACTGCAGATCGAGTTCCATGGAATGATCCAGATGTTTTCAATCCACTCCAGGCATTCAAACACCTTCCCTAAGGTCCATTGAAGCTATCCAGATCATCAAACAACTTCTGTAACACCTCTACTGAAGAATTCGATTTCCAGTTTTGCCATTTTTGAGGTAAGTACACTTGAACTTCAAACTCTATTCTCCATGCATCACAAGGCTGGCTAATCAATCAAACCGTTTTGCCACCATACTGGCTGATTAATCAAAGTTTTTGTCACAAGGCTGACTTCATTGAAACTTTTGCCACAAGGCTGGCTGATTAATCAAAGTTTTTGTCACAAGGCTGACTTCATTGAAACTTTTGCCACAAGGCTGGTTAAACACAAAAACATCTTTATCATTCTAAGCACCCTAAGTGGCATGGCCCCGGGCTTACAATGAAAAGATTTTCCAACAAAAACAAACAGATGTATGTGATGATATAGATTAGATACATCTAGCATTTAGACGACATTTGTCTATTTTCCTTTGCTTCCACTAGCATAAGTGGGAACTACGATTGCTCTGACTTTCTCAACATCCCTTTGAGAATACGTAGGCACAAGGTCGATCCTTGGCGAGCAAAACAAAACAAAAAAAAACCATTCAAACCTTAGCACCCGTAGACCCCGAGCTACAGATGCTCTGATTCCCTCTAAGGGATATGTATGCAGAGGATCGCGATGATCTTTGCGAGCATAATCAAACAAACACCTTAGGTCCCACCTATTTCACAACAGAACCTTCACCGTAGCATAGAATAAAAAACAATAAAGAACCCTGTAGAGTACTACAGATACGTTGGGTGCTAATACCTTCCCTTCGTATAACCAACCCTCTTACCCAAGATCTCCCCCCACTTTTAGGTTATTGCAGCTTTTTTCCTTTTCCTCCTTTGGAAATAATAAAAAGTTTGGTCGGTACAAAAGAAAAATCATTTTTTGAGCACTCGAGCCCAAAGAAGGCATCAGGTGTCTCATCCACAAAAAAGAGGAACAAAACGGTTTTTCGCCCGCGACACGAGCTTTTCAATCAATTGCTTATTAAAAAAAAACTTTGATCTATATTGTAAAATTTCGATAAAAATTTACGTGACTTAGGATAGTTATACATATCAAAGGTAACAAACTATCGACACCGTGAGATAATTTTTCAAGTAATTGAATTACTAGAATTATAAATGGTTTTTACTAACACCCACACAAAGACACGTTATTATGCTCTAGTTGTAGTTCACTTTCTTCTAAACGTCATCAATTTTGAAAGAAAATGCATTTAGTTAGGAAAGGTCACACAGGTCACAACACTAATCATTTTCATCCTTCTCTAAATTCCCTGCCTCTAATCATTAATTTTTTGCTGATTGACGATGGAGCAACTACTTTTAGTTACTAACCGGCACTTACATTGGTCGTCATATTTCTTGTCTCTGTCTCTTTTTACATTTTATTTATATCATATATATACCTCATGCCATCAAATTAAATTATTTTACATACATATATCTACTAGTGATATTGAAATACTTAATTTGTTGGTAGTTACGTAGCAAATGCAAACTTTATACAAACGATAAAATAAAAATGTCACAACATCAAGAACCAATTGGACTTTTTTAAAATGGAGAAAAGGACATAGTAATTAATTAAAAATATTATTCACCCCCAAACCACTAACTAATTAAAAAATATATTATTTTTATAGTTCCTCCAATGGCTTCACTAACCGTGTAATTAATTTGTCAAATTACATTACAGAAACATGATTCCAACTAGTACTTAAGGTTGAATTGTATAATCAATAATCATTAAAAAAATAAACTTTAGTGCACCATTTCAATTAGGTGTGGAATCCTTCATTAATTTTATAAAGATTGAAATCAATTTTTGAAAAAGTTTCTCAACCAATATATAGTTCTTTCTACCTTTCTATGTTAATTAATTAGAAAACAAAGAACATCATTGATATCTCCGACAACCTAGAATTGAAAACTAGACGACAAAAAAAGTAACAACAAGTTGTTACAGTGAAGATATTTGTGATCTTAATATTTATAATAATGTCATTTTGAATTAGAATAGATTTATAAATCTGCCGCCACTAGTTGCACTTTCAACTCAGAAAAAAAAATTATTACTCCAATTGACAAATTGAAACATTAGCTGTTAGGGTAGTTAGTAATGTGACACAGTGCCCAAATGAAAGGGAAAGAATAAGAGAGAGGGAGATAGTGAGTTTGTTAGAATTTCTTTCACTAACGCACCTATCTCAACCTAGACTTCAATATGTTTCACTAAAAATGAATTAAATAATAACAAATAAAAAAATGTTAGATAGAAAAGAAAATATAAAATGTTATTTTTTATATAAATTGGATATCATATGTGCACAATTTATATAGACTAATTCGTCAAACCAGAGATGACCTAGACGATAAAATTTTTATTTAAAAAACACTGATGTGTGATCAAGACTGCATCGAATATTTAACCTTTTTGAATAAGCGGAAAGACTCTTACCATCTCTTCAAATTCAAATGCTATTAGGTAAAATGTGTCTTATTATTTATTATTGTTAAGCACAATAATGGAAATTGGTGTTTCGATGTGAAACGTAATTTCTTTTCTTTCCTTTTTTCAATGATTTTAGTGCTAAAAATTCACACACAAGTAGATGTGTAATTAAAGGTGGAAGACAATAGCACCATATATTAATTTCCTTTGTGTCTTTTATAATAACCAATTATATAATTAACTTTAGTTTTGTACATATTTATTGGCCATTCCTTTTTTTTTAAAATATACAAGTTATAAAATATAAAAAAATTATAAAATATACACTAGTAAATAAATATGGAAATATAGATAAACCAAATATGAAATCTATCATCAAATTTAATGAAAAAAAAAAAAGAAGAACAAACTAAATAAAAATATTTTTATTTGACAAAACAAAAGGAAATGAATAATTTAGTTGTGGGGTTTCAGAAAGAAAAAAAGATTCTGTTTGATCTAGCATATATATAATATGGCCAAAAGCAAACTTGATTTTACTTTCAAAAGAAAAAAATATCGATCATTTTATTGAAAGTAATATAGAAACTGGCTGTTTGATCTGTCATATATATAATATGGCCAAAAGCAAAATGGATATTATTTTCAAAGAAAAAAAAAATCACTTTATTGAAAGTAATATAGATACTGACAATAAAGAATTATCTACGTATATTTCCCATGCAAAGCTTTATGAAAAATCTTTATCATCGAAAGTTCAACATGAATTTATTTAAATGAGAAAATAAAAAGTGACCTAATTAAATATATAGTAATTTTTAAAATTGAATATAGATGGAAAGCATGGGAAAAGGATGGTAGCTAGGTATATTTTGCATGGGAAGCAACATTTCATATTGGTTATTCTTTTATGGTTGGGAAGGTCGTACTCCAGGTGAAACGTCAACATATGGTCACACATAGGTTTGTTTAGGAGTATCACATATCATACTATGTATAGGATGTTTTTATATCTTTGTAGAAAATCGGTTTGAGTATTTTTTGTATATTGTCTATATCAAATACATTTTTTCTTTTACGATCAATAATTTAATGGTTGAAATTTATATTTTTAAAGATGAATAAGTTATATGTCGTAGAATCGAACATGCACCTTATATAACTAATGTTTCTGTACAGCTACAAACTAAGCTGATTTAACAGTAATATTTGAAATTTAACATAGATGGAAAGCATGGGAAAAGGATGGTAGCTGGGTATATTTTGCATGGGAAGCAACATTTCATATTGGTTATTCCTTTATGGTTGGGAAAGTCGTACTCAGGGTGAAACGTCAACATATGGTCACACATAGGTTTGTTTAGGAGTATCACATATAATACTATGTATGGGATGTTTTTATATCTTTGTATAAAATCAGTTTGGGTATATTCTATTTATTGTGCGTACCTCTAAAGAATATTTTTATTTTTTAAGAGTTATCCTTGACTGAAGATTTGGATTTTATACTTTATAGGGTTTTTGTTGACTCAAAGATTATCTCTTAATCTAATTTAAAATATTGAATTTAATTATTATCTAATTGTTGATTACTATTATATAATAATAATCATCAAACATATAAAGTTTTAAATAAATTTAAATTTTGTAGCTATGTTATCTAATGATTAGTATTTTTTTTACATAAATATTTATTTATATTTTAAAAGCTTATAATTTGTCGTAATTGAGATTAATTAATGAAATATCAAAATAGTTTAAAAATTTAAGAAATTTCAAATTAAAAATATTTAGACCGGTTAAATTCAATATTTTATTAAATTATTAACCAAAATAACTCATTACATAAATTATTTTTAAGATTATTAAAGTTCTGTTTGGTAAGACACTTTTTTGAATTTATAATTTATAAATTCATATAATAATTTAGACTTGTTTGGTAACTGTTTTTTCATCACGAGTTTATAGTTTATTTTACTACTTTATAACTTATTTTTTTAGACGCTATTTTAAATAGCATTTTAACTCATAACTTATAGCTTATCATTTTTTTTCTTTTTCTATCTTTATTATTTTAACAAAAATCCTTATCCTTTATAATTTATTTTATTTAAAATAAAATAATTATATATTAAATATCTTTTATGTCATTTTACATTTATAAGTTAATTGAATCGCTAATTTTACCAAACACTTCAATTAGCTTATCAGTTTTCAATCTCAATCATCAACTATAAGTTATAAACTATCGATCATTGACTATCAGTCATAAACTATAAGTTATCAGCTAACGTATCAATCAACCACTATTTTTATCAAAAGATCCTAACTAGAATAACTCATTTCATTTTTTTTGAAATAACAAATCTGAATGCCAACTATATATGGATTTAATTTTATTGCCCCGCAACCACTTATGTTTTAAAAATAGTATTTTATCAAGTTATAATTTTAAATGGTTAAATATATTTAAAAGATAATTTTATTGTTATTAATTTGTAAGTACTAATAATTTATTTATATTAGTAAGTTATTAAAAAAAAAGTTTAAATATATAATATTCTAGTGAAATTTGCTTTATCTCCTGTAAAAAAAATAGGGATCATCCTCTTAAATTGTTAAAATTCTATATCTTTTGTTCTATAAGTACAAAAATTACCTCCTATAATATTTTTTATTTACTCCGCAAATGCAGTATTCAATTTTTACGCTTATGGAAGAATAAAAAATAATTACAACGAATAATCCAAAAAAAAAATAAGATAAAGTGAAAATCACCTACATTATAAAAAATAAAATGATATTAACTCTAAAAAAATATAGAAAATCTTGAACCACCAAATTATTCTCATTTACTTCAACTAATATATATATATATATATATATATATATATATATATATATATATATATATATATATATATATATATATATATATATATATATATATATATATATATATATATATATATATATATATATATAATTGGTATGCATTGATAGTGTAAGACAGTTTTAAATATTTATTAAAATTTAATTTTTATTTTATTATTTATAAATTAATATTTGTAAATAGTTGTGATGTATGTAAAGAATGTTATATAGACATTTGTTAATGTATTTATTCTAGAAAAACAAGTAGGTGTAAGTAGGAATGTTGTATATACGTTTTGCTAAAATGCATCTATTCATTTTTTTTAGAAGAACTATGTTATCTAACTAAAACATTGTTAAATTAAAGCACCAAAATTAACATTGCTTAATAAAATATTTGGATATCGGTTATGTTTGACATTTGTAACAATTTAGTTTTTTTTTATTTTTATTTTGAAACCGTCCTTTATGGAAATTTTGTTGAATCCATTTTGATACTATTTGCAACACAATAATAATTTAAAGGATTGTTTAATTACAAATATTTAATTTTAATGATTACATTTAACAAATAAGTAAGAGAAAAAGGAATATGCACTGACAGTAAAATATTTTTATATTGTCAACCAATCACAACTATGTATCTAATTAAAACACAATTTTAATTTAAAAAAACTAATATGACATGGTAAGTGTAAGAATTTTGATTGGTCATATGTGTAAAGTTGATTTACAGTGTCAGTGCACTGCCTTTAAACTCTATACGTAACTTAAATGACTGTTTTGAAATATATAAATAAAAAATAGCAAGTCATTATAAAGGTTAAACTTAAAGAAATGCGAGAAGTATTTGACAAAAAAAATATTTTAATGGTTGATCGTGACGCACCTTAATGTATTCATGTTTATTTTAGAATGATGTTTTTTTTTCGCAAATGAATCAAAAGGTCGTCATGTAGTATATTTTTGTTTGGATTCTTATAATTCCAACTGGCAATATTAATTTTAGCTGTTTTTAGAGCAAATATAAATTTAATCAAAAGAGTGGTACGCAGAGCTTATGTTTTATAGAGAAAATCATGAATTTAAAAGGTAAAAATAAAGAGGTTTGCAAAAATCTAATGAGAAAGACTATTAGCTCCCCCTACCCTTATGTGGTTATTTTGTTTGACACCTATTGTGATTTTCTAAATTAACAAAATTATTTAATAAAATAGTTACATACAATTTTTTAATATGTCATTCTCTTTGTCAATTTAAGATCTTTCAATATTTTAGGCAAAATCGCAAAAAGAGCAAAATTATAATGTCAATATTTGAAACTTATCAAGAGAGATGATATATCTAATGCAATAAACCTATGAAATTTTCCAAATTCAAATTTAGACATGATATTAATGTCATTATAGTTATCAATTAAATTGTATTTTCATAATATTTCTGAATTAATCTTAACGAAGTGAAGTAGTGAAAATAAAAAAAATGATGTATTAGGAAAGGGTCAAATAATCCTAATTTAATTATATTTTTCTATAAAAGAATAGGGATAGTGTAATACACCCCATACATTACTCATCCACCGGTAAAAATTCAAAAATATTCTTGAAATTTAGATATTGGAATCCAAATGCACAAAAAATACTCAATATCAGAACTACTTAAAATAGAAGTAAAAAGATAGTTTGAATTAATAAATTCAGATATACCATATAGATATTAAAATTTGAGCGCACCTCATATAACAAGAGAGTTTAAATTCGTTGAAACGCCCCAATTGTCAGATGCCTAATTAGCTTAGTCGTGATTTTGAAATTCAAATATTTAACGGAATTTTTTTCAATTTGCGGGAATTTTAACCTCCTCAAATTGATCTCATAAAAAAATATTTTAAGACAACAAAAAAAAATCATCAATTAACAACTTCACTGAATTTGACAACAAAGATTTGATCAATATTTAAACTAGGAAACGAGGGAACAATTACTTCAACAGAAAATCACAGCATATGCTACAAGCAGATAACTAAAAAAAACAAGACAAACAAGAGTGAATAACTCATAATAAATCCTTTTTATGAGATCAATTTAAGGAGATTAAAAACTCTTGCAAATTGAAAAAAAAGAACTCTGCTAATCTTCAAATTTTAAAATTGAAACTAAGTTACTAGTATTTTTTTTGCGTTTCGAGTGAACTTGACCTCTCTTGAGTTTGTTTTGTTTTGGTGGATCAAAATTTCAAAATTCAAACGATGTGAAATGATATTTTTAGATTTTTATATGGTTAGTGAACACTACATAGAATTTTTACCCCTTTTCCCAATTTCACAGCTCAAATCCCATAATACTCCATTTTTAACATATATCTCAATATACCACACTTTAAAACCAAACAAAAAATATTTAAAAGGGAGGAGGCGATGCTATTAGCTCCCCTCTTTAATTTTAAAGAACGCTTTAAAGCATTTGATGTTCTCTCTATATTTAAATAGGAGGCACCTATAGCATTAACGACTTCTTTAAAAATTTGTATGACAAAGACAAAACAAAAAAACAACACTGGCATGCAATGAGCACAAGACATAATTTTAAAAGAGTCATCAATGCTATAGGCGTCTCCTATTAAAATAAGGAGGAGACGTTAATAGCTTTAAAGCGTCCTCCAAAACTAAAAAGGGAGTAACAATTGCTTTAAAGTGTCTTATAAAATTAAAGAGAAAACGTCAATTACTTTAAAACGTCTTTTAAAATAAAAAACAGGTGTGCTATCTTGACACCATCCTTACACCCAATTTTGACACCGTATGCATTGTTTACTGTTTTTATACGGTGAATAGTGTTTTTCAATTTATTGTGTAACACAAATATAAGATTGTGTTATTAACTAATTTCATAATGATATTAATCACAAAAATATATGTTGTTAATCACTTATTTTACTTATAATTCATTAACCACTTTGATTGTCTGATTAACCAATAAAATATATAAACTTAACCTTATTCTCACATTAAATTATAAAATGCATTAATTAATTTCTACATTTCATTGACCAACTTTGATTTTTATTTTTATTTTTATGTTTAAGAGCTCATTATTCAATTTATGAACTGTATTAACCACTTTATATATAACATTAATCAAAATTGATTTATCACATAAGACTTAGTTTTTAATATTAGAGCATTAATAACCAAATGAACTACATTAATCAACTTATAACATTTTCAATTAACAAATTTTGATTTCCCACTTAAGACTACTTTTTAATGTCAGAATACCTATTAACCAAACTACAAAATGTATTAACTAAGTTTTTACACAATATTAATCAAAGTTAATCCGGAAAAGAAAAAAAATTAAAAAAAAATTGTGTATGTCACTCTTCACCGTATTTGTGAACAGTGACATACGATGTAATGTATGAATTGGATGTCAAAATATCATTTCTCTTAAAAAAGATGCGCCAATGATATTGACTCTTCTCTTTTGAATATTTTTTTCTGTAAAAATGAGATATAAAATATATGTTGGATAGTATAGTATTATGGGATTTGTGTTGATAGAATGGGGGTTAAAGGAACAAATAATTCTACTACATGCGGTGTAGAACACGATCCTAAAAAATTATGGAGATGGGCCCTTGAGCCCATTCTAAAAAATTAATAAAAAGAAAAGTAGCCCAGCCTGGATCTGGTCTTTGTTTATAAAAGTTGCTGTTACTTGTTTGACAAAGTCTTGACCAAAACAATTTTAAAAAACAAAAACTTGTTTCACAAAGTCACATTTTTTTCTGAAAAAGAAAACACCTTTTTCTTTTTTGAATATAAAATAGTTTCTTCAAAAACACTATTTCAGTTTCTTTTACAAAACTATTTCAATTTTTTTTTTTAATGAAGACTCCATATTTCATATTTTTAAATTCTATAAATTTATTAGAGTTAATACCACATTAAATAGATGAATATTTATTTTATTTTATAGGAAGTGAGAATAATCACTAACAATTCATAAATAATGTGTGGTTTGGGGTTCGAATTCAAATAGTAATGTTAAACTTTATAATATTGATTTTTATCGATTAAATTAATTAAAAATAATATCAAAATTATTTTAATTAGTTAAAATTTAATTATTAGTTAGCTTATTAGGTTAATCTTTTAATCAATATTTAAGGTTTTAGAAATTAATAAAAAAATCTTAGATTTTAATATTATAAAATTTGATGCATTGAATCAAACATGAAAATAATGAGTTTCAATTTTTATTGTTTTTAATTAATCATAGGCTTCTAGATATTTTTCACTCACCACACAAATCATGTTTTGCATACAATCATTTTATACTGAGAACCTTTGAAATATTCAAAGATTTAGCCTCTATTGGCAGCGATATCCCACCAGATGCTAGGTGAGCTTTTACATTTTTGGTTCTCCCAAGTTCCGAAATTGCTGCATCAAAGAAACTATTTAGGGGCCTATTCCAATTTTCAATTATATCCATACCATGTATCATAAAAGGCAACTTTTTGGTGTTTAACTAGTTAATTATTTAATTTAATTGAAATTAAGCACATGCTTTTGGGAAAAAGAACTTACAATGTTCTTAGGCTGTTTGCAGATTTGGTTGAAGTAAAAAAATCTAATGCAAAAATTAAACTACCCATAGTTGGATTCGGTTTGAATAAGTCTCATTTAAATAGCGATTTTTTGACTGGTTGCGTCGAAGTTTGAATTCGCTCGACTAATTTGTTTGTTCTATTCCACTTAATTTGCTAACAAAACTTGTAAAGACAAACTAGTTTGCGAGTTACTAAAAATCGGTTAACTTGTTATATATTTTATGTTTATGTTATGGTTTTTCTTCTATTTAGGAAGAAGAGATAGGCGATGAAGTGATAGAATAGAGTTTGGATACAACGAATGATCTTTGCATGTGGTATCTTAGATGTTTAGTGTAGTGGATGTTTGGATGAACTTATAAGGTTAGCACTCTAACTGTTGAATGCAGTATAGGGCAAGCAACAAACAAGATTTGGAAATATTGATCCAGGAATTATCGTCCACAGAGATGGAGAGATGCCATTCAACAGTTTCTACGGTTTCGAGCTTGGGTTTGAATGAGCAAAAAGTAAACAAAGATATAGACAGGAAAGAATAACAAACATATTCTTAGAAGAGAAAGAACTTATCAGGAATGTAAATATATTCACTCTTCACAAACATACACTTACCAACCCATTATATTCAACCTACGATACTCGTCTATGTCATCACGTATCTCTCACATAAGCGTCCATCTCTGGAGCACAAACGAGATCATCTCACAACTAAGGTTATCTCTAACACGAAGTCGCGAGAACATCCGTATTCTCGCGTCGGCGATCTCTCGCACGCCGCTCAAACACGAAAGCATTACGTACAGATACAAACGGTGAATGCTAGCTCTAAATCTATCTCTAGAGTTCAGAACCAACAGATTATCATCCTAGATAAGGATTCAAGAAGTTTATCTCTAAAGCACCCCAAATCCCCAGCATAGAGCAAAAATCCAGGATAATATCAACACAGATTTGTAAAGCAAGTTAAACATAACATTATAATCGGTAAATATACATAAGATTCAAGTAAATATACAAACAAAACCCAACCAAAGAGAAATACACAAAGAAGAAGAGAAATGAACCGAAAATCTCCCGGTTTGTCAGCTCCGTTCGACGCTCAATCCACCCCCGATCATCCTTATGCAACCTTGGAAGTTGTTTTCTAAGCCAATTCTACTCTAAGAATGAAGTTGATGGTGTTGGGACTCAAAAATACCCAAACCATGACCTAAAAATGTGATTTTGGCCCCTTTTAACGAGCTGCTGTCTTAGCAGGTCCGCTTAGCGGACCCCCTCCGCTCAGCGGACTCAAAATTGCTTCCAGACGCTGATTTTCTCCGCTGGAGCTCCGCTCAGCGGACCCCCTCCGCTTAGCGGAGTCTGCTAAAAACCAGATTTTGTTTTCGCCATAACTCGAGAACCGTAACTCCGAATTGCGCCCGGTTCGAAGCGTTGGAAAGCTTATTCAATGCTCTATCCAATAATGAATGAATGGAAACCAAAATGATAATTTTTATCATTCTTATTTTGAGTCTTTAGAAGTCCGTTTGATGGTGGCTAAGCGGGCTTGCACCAAAACTGCGAAATCGAAGCCGTGCCTTTGACACTTTATTCCTCAAGGCTCCAATAAGCATGAATACCTATAAAAACAAAGGAAAAACTATCAAATGGTATAAAAGTATATGAAAATACAACTATTCACAAAGTATACGTATTTATATACAAAACGGTGAATTATTCAAACGGTATTAACAAAAGTATCGATAAGTGTCACTATTTACATACACAAAATAAGTACATTTTGGCACTTATCACTAACGCGCAAGTTAGTGAATGAGCGAAAATAGTTTTACAGTGGAACTGGATTGAGTACCTAAAATGGAGCAATATGATTTTTTTAATAGTATGAGCAGTTAAAAGAGCCACATGCATGTGATACGGTGTATGATGCGAAGCACTTGTTCCTAAGTCATAGAACGAGGATTTTGTCGGGTTTGTCTTCAGTTCGACCTCTAGTAGTAAAAAATAGGGAAGCTTTAATTGGATGTCAATGAGTTAGGGAAGTTTAAGGTTTATGGTTTCTCTTTAGTCAACCTTTGGTACCTCTACGTATGACAATTCTCAATTGTTGGTGGCGTGATTCACGCTTCCCAATGATGTGGATTGCACAATTCATCTTCTTAAGGAGATATATAAGTAGTTTTGGAGTTACCATGTCCCCTTTTTCATCATTTGTGAATTTTAAGAGCTCTTTTCTCGTGTTTACAACATTAATTATCTTCACCAATCTCCTTCATTTAGTTATTACTTCTAACATGTTTGTGTATGCTTCGTATTTAAAACAATCTGTGTGATTCAGTGTTTTGTGTGGGTTTTCGTTCAATTAGATCCAAGGACAGAAGATGTGAAGCCTTGTGGATGACTATAAAATTTTTAGTCCCTATAAAATTTTTCTTCAAACAATCGTCCTCGCACTATTTTCCGTCCCCATAATTTGTCCCTCGCATTAGATTCCAATAACGAAGGCTTATGTGGCATGCCACCTAGATGAATTTGGATGACTGAAAAATGGTTTTACCTACGAACAACAAATAACTGTCTCTAAAGGTTCATCCAATGCTTCTTTATTAAATCCAAACAGAACCATACCTCCACAAATCATCATTGTCCAACACATAACATCTCTTTCCTCCATTAACTCAAAAACCATCGCTTCTACTTGTAGATGTTTCATTTCATATCATATACCTCATAGGTTTGAGACATATAGTTCAATTCAAAATATCAGCAAACATACATTCACTCTATATGCAGAACATTTAATCTCTAAAACAATTCTTACGTTTACTCTATATACCATGTAGGAGTTTAATACAATCACAATAAAACTATGGACTATATGTCGTTTTATGATTAAAACCTTGCGAATTCTTTATTAAAAATATGATAATATTATTTTTTTGTGTTGATTTGTCTGTCTGCATTTGCATTTGGGGAAAAAGAAGATACATCTAGACCATAGTGACCGTTTTTAGGCTATAGTGACAGATTCTGGGTTTTGGACATGAATCTTCATCATCTGGGTTTTAGCCATTAAATACTTTAAGTACAAGATATAAAGGTTAAGGTTAAGATCAAATATTTATATTATAAATTACTTCCAACAAAAAATAAGTACAAGATATTTGGCAGATTGTATCTTATAGCTTAAATAATTAAATTAAATCTTTCACTTCTCCAATTTTTCAATTTCAATACTAAAATTAAATATATTTTACTATTTTTAATTTTGGATTTAAAATTTAAAATTTGATTTTTTATAGTTTAAAACATCCATCTTATTTGATGAAAAAAAGTTCTCTTTTGCAAAAAAAAATAAAATAATTTTTTTTGAGAATATCATGGTTTTGGAGAGATATAGATCTAATTGATGAGGTTGAAAGAAAGCCCAATACATAGTCAGAGAGAGGTTTCTTCCTTCACCTCCCCTCATACCTGAGACCTCCAAAAAAAAATTATATGACAAATTTACCTTTATGTTATTTCCCTTTTAAATTTTCACATTCCGTAAAATATTTCTCTATGTAAAAACGAAAGAAACAAAAAGTTTAAAAATTATTTTAAATGGGGTACGATAATTTTACAAGAAAGAGTTTTTATGCTTTTTTTTATCAAACAATTAAAAATCTAGTTGTTCTGGACTGGCCAAATGGCTAGGTATGGCCCAATCCACTTCCAAGTCCAAAGCAGTCCAATAACGATGGCCCAACTAGCTAGGACCAGTAGAAGGCAATTTTCCCCTCTGCCCCTCCGTTGAGCACACAACTGCCTAGGCCTCTGCCCCTCCGCCGAGCACACGGCTGCCCAGATCACGCCTCTGCCTCTCCGTTAGGTACAGTAGGGGGTCCGAGCAGCTATAACCGTGCGAGGGAATCTCCTCCTCCTCCTCCTGTCTGGCGAGGACCTCCCCTTCTGGTGATGCTAGAAGTCCCTAGCATCAGTGGCCGAGCAACTACGACCGTGCAAGGGCATCTCCTCCTCATGTCCGAGGAGGACCTCCCCTTCTGGTGATGCCTGGAGTCCCTAGCATTAGTGGCCGAGCAACTACGACCTTGCGAGGGCATCTCCTCCTCCTGTCTGACGAGGACCTCCCCTTATGGTGATGCTAGGAGTCCCTAGCATCAGTGGCCGAGCAGCTATGACTGTGCGAGGGCATCTCCTCCTCATGTCCGAGGACGGCCTCCCCTTCTGGTGATGCTAGGAGTCCCTAGCATCAGTGGCCGAGCAGTTATGACCGTGCGAGGGCATCTCCTCCTCATGTCCGAGGAGGTCCTCCCCTTCTGGTGCTGTTAGGAGTCCCTAAAGTAAGGGGCCGAGCAGCTATGACCGTGTGAGAGCATCTCTTTCTCATGTCCGAGGAGGACCTCCCCTTCTAGCGCTGCTAGAAGTCCCTACAATAAGGGGCCAAGCAGCTATATCCGTGCGAGGGCATCTCCTCCTCCTTTCTGACGAGGACCTCCCCTTCTGGTGCTACTAAGAGTCCCTACAGTAAGGGGCCAAGCAGCTATAACCGTGCGAAGGCGTCTCCTCCTTTTGTCTGACGAGGACCTCCCCTTTTGGTGCTGCAAGGAGTCCCTATAATAAGGGGCCGAACATCTATAACCGTGCGAAGGCATCTCCTCCTCATGTCTGAGGAGGACCTCGCCTTCTCATAGGGTTTGATGCCAACGCCTTTCCAAATATCACAGAATCTTCCTGCTTCCAAAAAGACCGTGCCCTCCAGGTATTTCGGGGCAGTTGACCCAGGATAGAGACCACGTGCTGGTCTCCACTACACACGTAGGTCCTGGCAGTCTCCATTATGGGCCTGCACATCCGTCCCAGTGTGGGGATCTTTGCCCAGCGCTGGGGACTATAAATACCCTTTTTCACTAGAGGGTCAGGTATCCAATAATTCAAACTCTTACCTTCTTGCTCTTTTGTATCTCTGCACCCTTTCTCACTTTAGCATTGGAGTGCCTTGCAGGTACAAACCCCCTTTTCCTCCTCCACCAAATGCGTGAAGATCTCATCGTCGCGGCTGGCCCACTTCAGGTTCTGGTCACAAGTAAGATCACTAGTATAATGTTTTACCGAAAATTTCTTGAAATTTATCGAATTTTTTTTGTAAAGATTGGGAAACATTATGAAGTTTTATCAAATATTTAGAAAACATATGGATTTTTTTTAAGTTTTATCGGGTTTTTAGAAAAAATCCGGAAATATTTTTTTGTTTTATGAGATTTTTTGGAAAAAGTCCAGAATTTTTTTTTGAAGTTTTATTAGATTTTTAGGAAAAATTCATAAATAATTTGAAGTTTTATCGAATTTGTAGGAAAATTCCAGAAATATTTAAAAGTTTACAGGATTTTTAAGAAAATCCGAAAGTTGCGAGATTCGTTGGTATTATCGGAGATTTTAAAAAATTCGAGAAATGTTATTGTAAACGAGATTTTTTTGGAAAATCCGGTATATGGAATTTTTTGACAAATCTGATATACCAATTTTTGTACATAAACCTAAAAATCTAGTAGTTAAGTATGCTTCAATTGTGTGGTCCTAATCCTGATGGTTCTCTTGTGAATTTTAATTCATTTTTCACTACTGACTGACGCGGTGTGTCACTCTTCACTTATCACAACAATTGTTTATTTTTTACTCCAAAATTAATTCCAGTTGAAACTAAAATGTGTAGCTTTTGAGTTTAAACATGTTGTTTACATTGAAATTTGTTATTTAACTCACTTTTATATAAACGTTTTCAAATATAACTCAATTCTTATAAACTCAATTCTATTAAAATCAATTTTATCAAAAATCAATTTTTTAAAATCAATTTTGTTTATAGTCAATCCAAACACTCCTAAATATTTCACTCCTAAATTTTTTTTAAGGTTAAATTAGTTTTTGGTCCTTATAAATAGAGCAGTTTTCATTTTTAGTCCCTTCCGGCCTCCGTTGCCAAAACTTAGGAGGAACTAAAAATGAAACTGCAATCAGGGGCGGTTCTATAGCCTAGCAAGCCCAGGCACGCGCCCGGGCTCAACCCCTATTTTCTTTGTATTCCCCTAAATTTAATAGCCGATTTTTAAACGAAACTAGGGGCAAAATTAGTAAAAGTAAGGGTGTAAAAATTAAAATAGATGAATACCCAATGGTCCAGACAGGCCCAACCCAATTAAATATTTATGACTTAAAACAGAAATAAATAAAAAACAAAACTAAAAGTACCGCAAAAACCCTTTTTTTATCTCTGAACCGCACCTGCTGCTGTCTGTTCGACTGTTCCTATTCGGCTATTCCTATCTCCTTTACGTTCCAGCTCGCACTAGCAAGGTAATATGCTTCTCTTTCTCTTAATTTGTCTTCTTATTAGATATTAGTATTATATTATAATGTAACAATAGTACTTCAATTCAATTTACTTGTTGCTACTGTATCTTTATGTTGGTTTTGGAAATCTCTTGCCACTGTCTTGTGCTTAGAGTATTCTTTTTAATTGTCTTTTCCAAACAAAACAAAAAACATAGTTCAATATAGGTCAATTTTACATAGTTCAATATAGGTCAATTTTACATAGTTTAATTTAGAATGAATGATAGTTCAATTTTTCTTCTAATATTTATATTGTAGTTTTTATTTTAACAGAAACTCTACTCTATTTTTTTGGGGTTCTAATATAGTATCAAAGATTTTGGTTAATTTAATAGGTCATTCATAATAATAAAATTCTCTTTTAATTTTGTGGTTATGAATTATTTATTTTATTTAATTATTTGGTCTTGTCAATTTGCGTGTTATAAATTGTTTAATTAAAAATTCGTTTCACTAAATCATTAAATTTCAGAGATGAGGAAGTTTTTGGGAAAGTGAATGTTAAGCAACCGGAAGTCGAAGTAGAAGAAACACCCCCTAATGTGGCCAACGAGTTTAATCCAAATGAGATTGTGCGTGATCCAGGATGTAGGAAACAAATTCATGTGTATGCTTCGGATATTCAAGACCAAGTGAGGAGGGCATATATATTGAAGGGTCCAACGCAACCTGATTTAGCAAGATTTCCTCGTACTCCATTTGGGAAGTATTCAAGAGCATTTTGTAAAGCATGGTATAAGAATTATACATGGATTGAATACAGTGAGTCGAAGGATGCAACTTATTGTTTCTATTGCTTTCTCTTTAAGCCGCCCGGGAGGGCCGAACACTTTGGTTATGAAGTCTTCAACAAAGACGGATTTAAAGATTGGAAGCATGCATCTAAAGGCTTTAAAGATCATATTGGTAGTCATGATAGTAAGCACAACTCATGTGTGAAGCACTATGATGATTATAATAATCAAAGACAAAGTGTGACAAGTATCTTTGCTAGAGCAACTAGGGAATCAGAAGAATTGTATAAGATCCGTTTAACTTGTTCTTTAGATTGTACTAGATATCTCATAGCACAAGGCATTTCTTTTCGTGGCCATGATGAAAGCTCTACTTCTCTAAACAAGGGAAATTTTAGAGAGATGGTGGATTGGATAAAATCTAATGATGAAAAAGTAAGAGATGCTTTTGATCGTGGTCCAAAAAATTGCACTATGACTTCCGGTGACATTCAAAAGGAGCTTGCAACGTGTTGTGCACATGAAGTTACCAAGGTGATTATGGAAGAGCTTGGTGATAGACAATTCTCTGTGCTTATTGATGAGTCACGTGATATATCTGTCAAAGAACAAATGGCGGTGATGTTGAGGTTAGTACAATGAGTTTGTTATTGAAACTACTACAATTATTAACTTAAACTTGTAAATTTCATTCAAACATAGACGAATACATTTAAATTTTTACTTATTTTTCTAGGTTCTTGAACGATAAAGGGAAAGTTGTGGAACGATTTATTTCTCTACATCATGTCAAATATACTACATCTGAGGCACTAAAGGATGCTCTTTATGGTATTCTCGATCGTCATACGTTATCTATTTCAAGGATACGAGGGCAAGGATATGATGGGGCTTCAAATATGAGAGGTGATTTTAATGGTTTACAAAGAAAGATTCTAGATGAAAATCCTTATGCTTTCTATGTCCATTATTATGCTCACCGTTTGCAATTGGTGGTTGTGTCCGTTGCTAGTAGTTGCTCATCTATTCATGATTTCTTTGAGTACATCTCCTTGATTGTAACCACAACAAGTGCATCTTGCAAGAGAAAGGATGCTTTGAAGGAGGCACAGCACCAAGATATTTTGAATAAACTTGAGAGTGGTGAGATATCTCAAGGAAAGGGCTTGCACCAATCATCTAGTCTCGCTAGACCCGGAGATACTATATGGGGTTCACATTATACTACCTTGATTCATTTGTATCAGACGTGGTCCTCCGTGTTAGAGGTGCTTAGTATTGATGAAGATGGACGTGGACCATCTCAAGCGGTGGGTTTGATAGAAAAAATGGAGAGCTTTGAATTTGCTTTCATTTTGAAGCTTATGTTAAAGTTGTTTGGTATCACTAATGAACTTTCAAAATCTTGCAAACAAAAGATCTTAATATTGTGCTTGCTATGGAATTAGTTGATGATGTTAAAGCTCGATTGGCTATACTGAGAGAGAGTGGTTGGAATGATTTATTTAGTGATGTCCAAGAATTTTGTTTGGCTCAAAGTATTCCGGTGCCAAATATGGATGAAGAAATACCGGTTCGGGGACGTTCAAGAAAAGAAGGGAGGACTGTCACTAATCTTCACCATTACCGTGCAGAGATTTTTATGTTGCTATTGACAAAATATGTGTGGAGATGGATCACCGGTTTTGTGAAGGAAGTAACATTGTGCTGGATTGCTTCTCATGTCTTGACCCCAAGAACTCTTTTTCCAAGTTTGATGTTGATAAGCTTGCTCGTCTTGCTAATATTTATCATGCAGACTTTTCTGATGATGATCGTGGAACAATAAGGGAGCAACTTGAGACTTATGTACATCAAGTAAAAAGGCATGCTTCTTTTACTTCTTGTGAAGATGTTCAAAGTTTGGCTATGAAGATGGTTCAAACTGAGAAATATTTGGTATTTCCATTGGTTTACAAGCTCATTGAGTTGGCTTTGATATTGCCGGTGTCGACAGCATCCGTTGAAAGAGCTTTTTCAGCAATGAAGATTATCAAGTCTAATTTGCGCAACAAGATCAACGACGTGTGGTTCAATGACTTGATGATATGTTACACCGAGCGGGAGATATTCAAGTCACTTAAAGATGTTGATATTATTCGAACATTCACCGCAAAGAAGTCTCGGAGAGGGCATTTACCTGTTAATTTTATTTAGCACACTATTTGCAGGTGAGGTTTCATCTCTCTTATGTAGCACACTTTATGATTATTTATATATTGTCACATGTAACGTTCAGTTAAATTTTTTTCCCAGGCTATATAAAATTTCTGGCTCCGCCACTGACTACAATATTGCATTAAACCGAAGGGAAAGAGGAATTACAGATAGAAGGACCAATAGTAGGAAAGAGGAATTACAGATAGAAGGACCAATAGTGGGAATATGTCCCGTCCATGTTCTGGATTCTAAAATTCTGCCAATGCCAACTAACTGATGCGCATCAGCATTAAATGTCCTACTAATGAATATAATAGAAACATTACTAAAGCTTGATAATAATGTTTTACAATCAAGAACAATAGGATTCAAATCCGCATATGTAACAAAACTATTATTGCAGTCCACTACGGCCAATGCATCCGATTGAAGAACAAACTCCTTAAGTCCCAAATCTTTTGCCACCTGCAATGACCATCCAATAGCCAGAATTTCAGCATTAGCGGGCTCCGTAATACTGGAAATTCTCTTCCTAGCAGCAAGGAAAATATTAGAAGTAGGATCATGGATGACACAACCAAAGGAAACCACCCCTTCTTCAAAACAGCCAGCATTTGTTTGAACAATCCAGCCCTTGGGACAAGCCATAGCAGGAACGGCCTGGTAATTGCGCAACTTTGCATTCAAACAGCCCAACGACTCCTCAGGGATTGAATTCCAAATTTCCATGGCAACCGCACACGGATTTGGTTGTGAGTAATTGATCACTTTTCATTGTTTATTACTATTATTTATTATTGTCTGTTCGTTGTTTATAGCTAATTATGGTTAAGTTTCTTGATAATTGTTTAGTTTAATTCCCGCCCATTAGTAAGGTTGTTGACATGGATGTGGATTATACTGTTGTCCACTATTGTGATTGTTGTTACTTCAACTTCTTCCTCTACCACCGCCATGTCTGCCCCTATTGTTGTTTTTGTTCTGACCGCGTCCTTTTCCTCTTTGACATGGTGTTTCTATTTTCATTCAACAGAGTAATCCTTGGCCGCTATTTCATGAGGCACAATCGAGGTTAATCCTCGAAGAAACCCGCAAGACTAAGAAGCATACATAAGCCACAACCAACGCTGCAGGTACTGCTCTCCTCACCACAAACGGCTCAAATGATGACAATGCTGGTCACAGTCGTGGTTCAGTTCAAATGCCACAGCCTTGAAATTAAATACCACAAATGCCACACACTTCTGCGGTCTTCCACAAAATGAGATGGCGTAAGGGGCCCTTATTTTTTGCAGCTTAGTAGACTTCTGCTAAATTAGATGGCATAAGGGGCCTACATTTTTTGCAGCTCAGTAGACTTCTGCCAAATAAGATGGCGTAAGTCTACTGAGCTGCAAAAAATGTGGGTCTCTTACGCCATTTCATTTGACAGAAGACCTCAGAAATGTGGCATTCTTTTCAATCCATGGCATTTGTGGTATTTTGTTTCAAGGATGTGGCATTTGAAGAAAAAATTTGAGAGGTGCGGCTATGTTATTTTTAGGTTAGGATCATGATACTACTGATACCATGTAAGACGAATACTGCATACTTTCTCATTGATTTGGTTAAAATATATACAACAATACATGAGAGATTCTACCATATAATTAAGGTAGTAGTTACACTATAATAATCACTACAATTATCTACGTATTTATTTTAAGAATATTCTCATATTCTGTCAAGAATAACTGTCTATATGCAGCATAGAAAGTTGTTTATTCGTGCATAGAGTTTATCTGCTCCATGATGAGGTTCTTGCATAGGGTTTATATTGATGCAGGATAGAAATTTAATTCCACCAGAAGTTTACTGCAAAAAGATCATCTAAGTTGTTGATACCTTAAACTGACTTCACCATCAGGGGCGGATCCAAGGGGGTATAGGGTATTCCATGGAATACCTTAAATGTATAGAAATTTGCCCACATGGTAAAAGCTTTTGGTAGTTTTATACAAGAGGTTTTGAGTTCGAAACCTGTAACAGACAGATTATGCCTACTCAAATAAATCCTTAATTTTTTTCCTTCATATTTATTAGGAATTTTAACGCCAGGTGTTACTAAGTGCTAGTCTATTTCATTATAGATTTTTTTTCTTATATCTCAATAAAAAAACTTAAATTAATTATCACTTTCTTATCTTTTAATCTCATTTTTCAACTAAAACTTTAACTATAAATAAAATGAAATAATTTATTTTTAATCGGCACAAATGAAAACACAGAATTAACTTTTTTCTTCTAACCACTTCAACCTTTTTTGCATAAACTTTATTTTTTTATAAATTTAATTTGTATGTACTAACCATATAATTGATATTTATAATATTGTCAATCAATCGTGAACTCTAAATCATCATTAATTATTAGATTTTAATTATAACCACACACACTTATCAAACTAGTTTTGTCCTTACCGGTGGTCACTGCAAGTGTTGAGCAAGTATTCTCGGAGATGAAATATGTTAAGAATGAGTTGAGAAGTAGAATGGCTACTCCATGACTAAATGATTTCTTAGTGATATTTGTGGAGAAAGAGGTGTTTAATACAATTGATGATATGGATATCATCAAGTGTTTTCAAGAAATGAACAAGAGAAGAATGCATTTACGATTAGACTAGAATTTTTTCATACTTTTTTTTATATATTTTACTTTCATTTTCGGAAAACCCTAGATTTTAATCCTGGCTCCGCCCCTGTTCACCATCCAAGAAAATTCAAGCATATACTATTAATCTTGATGTCCAAATATTATAGATATTAGTCTAACTATAAAACCGAAACTTAAGTGGACTTGTCACCTTGGATCACAACAAAATTGCTATAAACTTAGGTGATGGTGGCATTTTAAGAATATAATATCATTAATGTAATACCAAACTGTAAGAAGTGCTAATTTTTTGTTAAACTTGCACTAATCTATTAATTTTATTTCATATATGGTGACTTACAAATTGAAACTGGGGGTAGTTACAACAATAGGACTCCTTACCACATGTTTCCCATCCTTCCAAATGAGATATCCAAAAGATACCTCATTGTTCTCTGTCACTTTTTGTCCTTCAATCTTCAACTTGAAGCTTATCTTCCTGTTCTTCTTATTGAAGACCAACTTATTTGGTACAACACTGATATTAAACCCTTTAATTGGAGTAATACTAGCAAAATAAGTTGATTTTCCTTCACCAACATTGGTAACTGTTCTGCGAAAGCTATGAGTTGTCCTTACAGAAGTATTTCCAGCATTTATGAAAGCAATGAAAGAAGGGTAGTTAAGATCTAAGGAAGGTTTAGAGCAATCGTTGAAAGGGGTTCTCGTAATGGTAGTGATGTTTTGTTGCGTGAAGTTAAGTGCACAGAGAAGATTAACGTAATCTTGTACTCCAGCATCGTAAACAAGACCAGGATCAAGTGCTCTATTAGGATTAACATGACCAGCTCCCAATGCTAAAGGGGTTGCATCTTTGTTATCATTTCCAATGTCTTTGATGGGATGCTTAGTATTATCATGTATGTCTGATGTTGTCATAATGGCTGACCTAATAGCGGCCGGGCTCCAATCAGGATGCGCTCCTTTTAAAAGGGCTGCCACGCCAGCAACATGAGGACATGCCATAGATGTTCCGGATAAAAACTTGAAGTTGTTGTAAACTTTAGTGCCAAAATCCAACACAGGAATATTTGCAGGCCATGCAGCTAAGATTGATGTACCAGGAGCTGTAATGTCAGGTTTCAACACATATGGACAACTATTTGATGGCCCTCTTGAACTATAAGAATCAACCTTAGGTGATGGCTTAGCACTAAAATATGTCATCTTGAAAGACATGTTTTGTATTTTACTAGAATTAGAGTTCCTCAGTATGTAATCTTTGACAATTTCTCCATCTTTCTGATTAATAACAATCGATGGAAGCGGATACCATAAGAATTGTGATAGATCATGTTGCGATGCGTTTGAAATGAAAACAGCTCCAACAACTCTTGAGGTATACGCATAATAAAATTGACTTTCAACGTCATATCCTTTCTTGTCTTCACAAACTACAATCTTGTCCTTAACTTTGGTTAGTTCTTCAGGATTTTCACACTCATCCACGAAAACAACTGGTATATTGGTAGCAGAAAAATTTCCTACATAAGAAGATAAGCCAGTGAGTGAAACTCCATTACCGAGTGTAAGATTTCCATAGAATTCACGATCCGAAGTACCACCAGCAACATTTATCACCCAAGGCGATCCATTGTGAAGAGATTGAGGGGAAGGTCCACTATTCCCCGCTGATGTAGACACAAAAACGCCTTTTTCCATAGCTGAAAATGTAGCTATTGCAACTGCATCGTCGTACAAAGATACATCATTATAGCCTAGTGACATTGAAAGAACATCGACACCATCTGATAATGCAGCATCAATTGCAGCTATTATATCAGATGACACTGCATCTCCCTCTGCTCCCCACACAGTCTTGTATATGGCTACTCTAGACAATGAGGCTATTCCTCTTGCTGTTCCATTTGCATAACCAAAGAAAGATGCACCATCAACTTTGCTTCCTGCTGCCGTTGTTGAAGTATGCGTTCCATGACCTGCTGTGTCACGTGTGGTGTTCGCAATTGTTGAACTGATGTTGGAATATCTCGCTAAGAAGCCTTTGTTGAAGAATCTAGCTCCGATGAGTTTCTTGTTGCAAAAAGATGAATTGTCGGAGTTTTCAAATTGACATAATTTCCCTTTCCATTTTGAAGGTATTTCAGTCATTCCATCATCTTTGAAACTTTCACTTTCTGGCCAGACACCAGTGTCTATTACACCAACAATGACATCTTTGCCATACTCAGAAGCTGGCCATGCTCCTTTGTAAGGATTAAGGCCAAGGAATTGAGGTGAGTGTGTTGTGTCAAGCTTCAATGGTAAATCAGGCATTGAAGAAACATAACCATGAGAGTTTTTGAGAGATTCATGATCTTGAGGGGATAGATTTGCACTAAAACCATTCATAGCATTACTGTATGTATAAATGATTTTAGAAGAAGCAGAATTGAGATTATTGTTGGTAGTAGTAACTTGAGAAAGAGTAGAATGATACCAACTATGTTGATTTGAGAATGCTTTTGGCATAGCTGATAAATCCATGTGAATGATATAATTATCAGATTGAGCAAATGTGAAAATCACAAATTGAAGGCTTGTAATATAGAAGAATAACAAATAGAGACAAATTTTTGAAGCCATGATTGAAAGATGTTTTGAATGTGGATAGCTATCAAAACAATGTATATAAATCTTACAAGAGCACAGAAAAAGTGCAGTCACATTGTTGTCTACGATTCAATATACAATTTTTATATATATTCAAGTTGTTTATAGGTTAAAATCTCCATTGGATGGTATATTTGGAAATTATAGATTTTGCAAAAAAAAAAAATAAAAGGATTACCTTTTTTTTGACAAAAAATAAAGGATTACCTTGAACGAATTAATTATAATATATTTAAATAACTGGTCAAAACTGTAAAGCCAACACCATAATGGGGAGTTGTTTCAAAATTATTCAAAAAAAAAAACTGTCTAATATAATTAATAAGTAATTAATTAAAGTAAAATAGATTTTTTTTGGAAACAAAAAAATATTGATTTAATTATAATTGTAAGATTAAAATATTGATTTCATTTTTTGGTTTTATTTTAAAGATTTTCTAAAAAATATGAAATTTCTTTATATAATAGTGGTAATACAAATAAAGGATAAATACATCATTGTAAATTTAAATTTATTATTATCAATAAATATATTTAAAATAATATTATATTTTTCCTTAAAAGATATAGAATATGTTTTCGAATATTGATTTGGTATTTTTAAATAAATTTGTTTAAAACAATAATTTTAATTTGGGAGAATATTTCAATGAACCTCTTGATATTCTTAGGCCCCGTAAAATTCCAATTATGCCTCCTGTTTTCGTATATGCACATCTGAAAGCACCTTTTTTATTTAAATTTGATTTTTTTCGTAGGTACATCCACGAAAGCGTTAAAAACATAGTGAACGTTGAAAAAATTCAAATTAATTCAGTTCAGTAAATCTTCCGTAGATGTATCTATAGGAAATGTTAAAAACAGTGTTCTGTAGATGTACCTACGGAACTAACTGTTATATTTAAATCAACCACATTTCACTCCAAAACTCCAATTTTGTTTACAAAAATATAACATCTAATTATAGTACATCAAAGTAGTGCAATTTAAAGGCAATAGGATATACTACACCAAAAGAATACATCGTATAAATCATCCAAATAGTATCATATACATAATCAAAATAAAGTACATAAATGTAATCAAAATACACACATCAATAAAATCATAGGCATCACTATTGTGTGTCGGATAATATCCTCAGCCTTTGGCCCCTCCTCTACGTCCACCACGTCGTCTGCTGGCTATTTTGCCCCTACTGTCAAGTGCCTCACCTATCTTGGCACGATGTCGACGTTACAAAAATACTCCATCTACGACCCGCATGATATCATCCAGTATACGCCTGTGATCAGACCCCTCAGGGAAGAAACCATCGACAATGCATGTCTGTGCCATGTCAAGTATCTCACGACAACGAGGACGGACATCGTCAGTGTGGTCTAACTGAGACTGATGAGTCTGCAATATCTCCTCATGGGATGGTCTGAGTGGTGATCTCGCTGAAATGGGGATCATGTATGTGTGTGACACCGTGAAGTACCAAGTGTCATACCTGTCAGCGCAACTCCAATCTCTCTGGTCGTCGGAGCCTTGTCGGGAACCATATGATGCTCAAAGTCTGCAAAGACCTCATCTATCTGCTGACGATTCATGGCAATAGGAGCTGAGACATATGGGTGGCAAGTGAAGGATAGAAAAACACTTAGAAAGGGGGGTTTGAATAAGTGTAGTCTTAAAAACTTGAACGATAAAAATAAATTGCACAGTTATTTTTATCCTGGTTCGTTGTTAACTAAACTACTCCAGTCCACCCCCACGGAGTGATTTACCTCACCTGAGGATTTAATCCACTAATCGCACGGATTACAATGGTTTTCCACTTAGTCCGCAACTAAGTCTTCTAGAGTATTCTGATCACAACTTGATCACTCCAGGAACAACTGCTTAGATACCCTCTAAGACTTTCTAGAGTTTCCTGATCAACGCGATCACTCTAGTTACAACTGCTTAGATAACCTCTAAGACTTCCTAGATTATTCTGATCAACACGATCACTCTAGTTCCTTACAACTTAATGTAATCAATTCTAAGAGTATTACAAATGCTTCTGAAAAGCTATAATCACAACTGTGATATTTCTCTTAACGTTTAAGCTTAATCTCACTAATATATTACAACAGCAATGTAGTGAGCTTTGATGAAGATGAAGTTTCTGAGCTTTGAATTGAACAGCGTTTCAGCAAGTTAATATTCACAGAATTGGTTCAGAGTTGGTAACCTTGCTTCTCATCAGAACTTCATACTTATAGGCGTTTGAGAAGATGACCGTTGGGCGCATTTAATGCTTTGCGTGTTCCGTACAGCATTGCATTTAATGTTTCACGCTTTTGTCAACTAACTCGAGCCTTGTTCACGTTGTGTCTACTGACGTTGCCTTTAATAGCTTCCAACGTTCCTTTTGTCAGTCAGCGTAGCCTGCCACTTGTACTTTCTTCTGATCTGATGTTTGAATATAATATTTGAATATCATCAGAGTCAAACAGCTTGGTGCATAGCATCTTCTTGTCTTCTGACCTTGAAGTGCTTCTGAGCGTGATACCATGAGAACTTCAGTGCTTCTGCTTCTGATCTCAAGTTCTTCTGATGCTTCCATAGACCCATGTTCTGATTCTGCCTTGACCATCTTCTGATGTCTTGCCAGACCATGTTCTGATGTTGCATGCTGAACCTTCTGAGACAAAGCTTCTGAGCGCTGATTTGTGCATACTCTTTATATATTTCCTGAAAGGGAAATTGCAATGTATTAGAGTACCACATTATCTCACACAAAATTCATATCCTTGTTATCATCAAAACTAAGAATATTGATCAGAACAAATCTTGTTCTAACAATCTCCCCCTTTTT
Organism: Vicia villosa; assembly: GCF_029867415.1. Taxonomy (NCBI): domain Eukaryota; kingdom Viridiplantae; phylum Streptophyta; class Magnoliopsida; order Fabales; family Fabaceae; genus Vicia; species Vicia villosa. The sequence continues at coordinate 109,413,896 of NC_081186.1, read as the reverse complement.
GATGATGACAAAAACATATATAAATGATATGAATTTGCGATCAGAAAGAGCAGGCGGCTAAAGACAAATTACACAGCTATAGCATAAGCATGTGAATATGTCTCCCCCTGAGATTAACAATCTCCCCCTGAGATGAATAATCTCCCCCTGAAATAAATACTCGAAGAACTTTAATAATAAAAGACTTCCCTGATTATTTCGGTAGAGACGATCACATAAGCTTCTGTCTTTTGATAATTCATAGCTTCTGACTTCTGCTTCCATTGGACAGCTTCAGAACTTGAATTTCTTTAGATCCCTTAGAACACTCACAGCTTCTGATTCCTGCTTCCATTTAGGACAGCTTCAGAACTTGAATTTCTTTGATCTTCAGAACATTCACAGCTTCTGATTCCTGCTTCCATTTAGGACAGCTTCAGAACTTGAATTTCTTTGATCTTCAGAACATTCACAACTTCTGATTCATGCTTCCATTTAGGACAGCTTCAGAACTTGAGTTTTCTGGATCTTTAGAACATTCACAGCTTCTGATTTCTGCTTCCCTCGGATAGCTTCAGAGCTTTGAATTTCTTCTTACATCACTTCATGCTAGATTGTATCAGAACATTGTTGAATGTACCAGAGCATCATCAGAGCATCTCTACATCCTGAAATGTTACAGAACAAAACTAAACGACAAAAGTCAGCATGAATGAATTAGAACATAAAATGTGTATCAGAACACAATAGACAACGTATCAGAGAAAATAGACAATTATTTGGATCATATTCTATTATCAGAATATCTGATCATTCTTCCTTCTTGCTTCTGATTTTGAAGCTTCCTAGCACTCAGCTTGCTTCAAGAATCCAAGAGCTATTTCTGATCATTCTTCCTTCTTGCTTCTGATTCTGAAGCTTCCTAGCACTCAGCTTGCTTCAAGAATCCAAGAGCTTGATTCACTTTGTTGCTTCTTATGTTGATCTTGAATCTTTGATTCCTGCAACAACACAACTTAAAAACATAGAACTTTGCAAGTTCTGTTAGTAAATGTGGAGCCTTTTTACTCGGTAACTGATAATATTAATCAGATCATTTATCATATATTTTCTCCCCCTTTTTGTCATAACATCAAAAATCATAAAAGATTCAGATGTAAAGCAAGAGACAAAAGGAAAGAAACATAAATAACTTTTCATTGATTTCAACAAGAAGGATTACAAAAGGTGTATGCAGAAAAACAGATGCAACAAGGAAAGAAAACTACAAAGACTTAAAGCCTAAGACTCTATCCTACGCAAAGATTGCGCAAACAACTCAAGAACCCTCTGGTCTTCAGTTTGTCCAGCCATGAAAGCTTGAAAACTCTTCATGCCTGTCCAGACTGGAACCTCCACTGTAGGAGAGATCCAAGAGACCAAAGAGGAAGTGAGGGACAGTTCATAGACAGGGAGCTAATGTTGCAAACGGGCTCCAGTGACTCAAGAAGGTCTTCTTCCTTTGGATAAATGTTGATAACAGCATTGAAGAAGAGATCTGTCTTGAAAGAGACTTGGAGAGCCATCCCAAGATATGCTTCACATCCTGTAACTGATTAACCCTTCCATCCGTTCTCATTGAGTTGAAAGGATTCATGATGAACGCTAGGTTGAAGATGAATGAACTAGGGTTTATCCCAAAGAAAAACTTTGTTGGACAAGAGAGAGAGAAAGAAAGAGAAAGAGAGCCAAGACTTAAGAAAAATTCAACGAAATGAAGGAATAAATAGAGGGAAAAAGAAGAGAGAAACGTTCGAGGAATATAAAAAAAAAAGAAGGACAATAAAAGAAATGATGAATAGCATTTAATGTTACGTGACGGAGGAGAGATAATAATGACAAAGGAAGTGATTAGCACAGTTACCTAAGTAGACGTCCCCTCAACTGCACGCACGCTTGTCCAGAAATGGTGAACACGTGTTTACCATCTGGATAGCCAGTTACAGCTGTTTTGCTTTTAAAGAGATTCTGAATCAACTTAGACAATGAAGCGTTAGTAATAACTGAATCACAATTTCTAATTGATATCAATCAGAACTTCTTAAAAAAAATTTCATTTCAGAAGATACTCATACATAAGATCTTCTCATCTTCTCATTCTGGGCATAAATCCATACTGATATTCTTCAGAATGAACTTAAACCTATCTTCAGCCAGGGGTTTTGTAAAGATATCAGCCCATTGATGGTCTGTATCCACAAAGTTTAAAGATATAACACCCTTCTGAACATAGTCCCTTATGAAATGATGTTTAATCTCAATATGTTTAGCTTTTGAATGTAAAATAGGATTCTTAGATAAACATATAGCAGAAGTATTATCACAGAAGATAGGAATGTTACTCTCATATATCTGATAATCTTCCAGCTGACTTCTCATCCAGAGCATTTGTGTGCTACAACCAGCAGCAGCAACATATTCTGCTTCTGTTGTTGAGAGGGCAATTGTAGCTTGCTTCTTGCTGTACCATGAGATCAGATGACTTCCAAGAAATTGACAACTTCCAGAAGTACTTTTCCTTTCAATTCTATCTCCAGCATAGTCAGCATCACAGAATCCTACTAAGTTGTAATCTTTGGATCTTCTGTAAACTAAACCAACATTAGTAGTACCTTTCAGATACCTCAGAATTCTCTTAACCGCAGTTAAATGAGATTCTCTCGGATCTGATTGGAATCTAGCACACAAGCAAACACTGAATAGAATGTCAGGTCTAGAAGCAGTTAGATATAGAAGAGATCCAATCATACCTCTGTACAACTTCTGATCTACCTTCTTACTCACCTCATCCTTACCTAGGACACATGTTGGATGCATAGGAGTTTTGGCTTCTTTGCTTTCAGAAAGATTAAACTTCTTCAGAAGTTCTTTCACATACTTTGTTTGATGAACATAAGTTCCATCAGAAGTTTGATTGATTTGAATCCCAAGGAAATACTTGAGTTCTCCCATCATGCTCATTTCAAATTCAGCCTGCATAGACTCAGCAAACTCCTTTCCAAGTGTAGCATTAGATGTTCCAAAGATAATATCATCAACATATATTTGAAAAATTAAAATATCCTTTTTAAAGGTTTTACAAAAGAGAGTAGTGTCCACTTTTCCTCTAGTGAAACCATTTTCCAGAAGGAAGGAACTTAAACGTTCATACCAAGCTCTCGGAGCTTGCTTCAATCCGTATAATGATTTCTTTAATTTAAAAACATGATTTGGAAACTTAGAGTCTTCAAAACCAGGAGGTTGATGGACATAAACTTCTTCATCTATATAACCATTTAAGAAGGCGCTCTTAACATCCATCTGATAAAGAGTGATGTTGTGTTGAGTGGCAAAAGAAATTAATAGACGAATAGATTTTAACCTGGCCACTGGTGCGAAGGTTTCTGTGTAGTCAATCCCTTCTTGCTGACTATAACCTTGAGCAACCAGTCTGGCTTTGTTTCTTACCACTTCTCCTTTCTCGCTTAGCTTGTTTCTGAAAACCCACTTAGTACCGATGATGTTAAATCCTTTTGGTCTAGGAACCAAGTCCCATACGTCATTCCTTGTAAACTGATTTAGTTCTTTTTGCATGGCAATTATCCAGTCAGGATCTTCTAGAGCTTGATCAACAGAAGTTGGCTCGATCAAAGAAACAAGACCTAATTGACATTCTGCATTGTTCTTAAGGAATGCCCTTGTTCTGATGGGATCATCTTTCTTTCCAAGGATCACATCTTCTGAATGAGCTGAGGCAAGTCTAGGTGATCTTCTGATAGTTGGTTCTTCAGAAATCCTAAGATTCTCTAAAGATGCAGCAACTTGATCTTCTGATCCATTGCTTCTGAGACTGCCAGCTTCTGCAGATTTGCTTCTTGATTCTTCAACTTCTGATATATCAATATCAAAATCTGCAAAATTCTCAAACTGCTTTGGTTTTTCAAGACCAAGCTTATCATCAAACCTGATATTGATTGATTCTTCTACAATCAATGTTTCAGTATTGTATACTCTGTAGCCTTTAGAGCGTTCAGAATATCCAAGAAGGAAACACTTTTGTGCTTTAGAATCAAACTTACCAAGATGATCTTTAGTATTCAGAATAAAACATACACATCCAAAAGGATGGAAATATGAAATGTTGGGCTTTCTGTTCTTCCACAATTCATAAGGAGTCTTATTTAGAATAGGTCTGATAGAGATTCTATTCTGAATATAGCATGCAGTGTTAATTGCTTCTGCCCAGAAATGATTAGCCATATTGGTTTCATTGATCATGGTTCTGGCCATTTCTTGTAGAGTCCTATTCTTTCGCTCTACAACTCCATTTTGCTGTGGAGTTCTAGGGCAAGAGAAATCATGGGCAATACCATTTTCTTTGAAGAACTCCTCAAAGAATCTGTTCTCAAATTCGCCACCATGATCACTTCTGACCTTTATGATTTTACACTCCTTCTCAGATTGGATCTGAGTGCAGAATTCCAAGAACAATGAATGAGACTCATCCTTGTGTTTCAAGAACTTTACCCATGTCCAGCGGCTATAATCATCAACGATGACTAATCCATATTTCTTCCCTCTGACAGATGCTGTTTTGACTGGGCCAAACAGATCAATGTGCAAGAGTTCTAACGGCCTTGAGGAAGAAACAACATTCTTAGACTTGAATGCAGGTCTGGAGAACTTGCCCTTCTGACATGCTTCACAAAGAGCATCTGATTTGAATTTCAGATTGGGGAGACCTCTGACCAGATTTAGTTTGTTAATCTGAGAAATCTTTCTCAAACTAGCATGTCCTAATCTTCTGTGTCAGACCCATTGCTCTTCAGAAACAGACATAAGACAAGTCACCTTCTGATTCTTAAGATCCTGAAGATCTGTCTTATAAACGTTGTTCTTTCTCTTGCCTGTAAATAGGATTGAGCCATCCTTCTGACTTACAGCCTTGCAAGACTTTTGATTAAAGATTATGTCATAACCATTGTCACTTAATTGACTTATGGACAATAAGTTATGCGTTAATCCTTCTACAAGAAGTACATTAGTTATGGAAGGAGAGTTACCAAACTTTATAGTTCCAGAGCCAATGATTTTGCCCTTCGGATCTCCTCCAAACTTGACTTTTCCACCTGGTTTAAGCACCAGGTCTTGGAATGTAGACCTTCTTTCCGTCATGTGTCGCGAGCACCCAGAGTCCAGGTACCATGACATTTTGCTTTCTGTCCTCTTTGCCGCCAAGGATATCTCTTCAGAATCTGATTCTGATGTAGATTCTGATCCGTCATCTTCTGTCGCCATCAGCGCACAGTTAGCCTGCTCATCTTCCGAGTCTGATTCATCTTCTGACTCATCCCAGGTTGCCATAAGACCTTTCTTCTTATGAAACTTCTTCTTGGGATTTTCCTTCTGAAGTTTTGGACATTCATTCTTATAGTGTCCAGGCTCATTGCATTCATAGCACATGACCTTCTTCTTGTCAAATCTTCTGTCATCAGAAGATTCTCCACGTTCAAATCTCTTTGAACTTCTGAAGCCTCTGAACTTCCTTTGCTTGCTCTTCCAGAGTTGGTTCACCCTTCTGGAGATCATGGACAGTTCATCTTCTTCTTCAGATTCTGATTCTTCAGGATCTTCTTCTCTAGCCTGAAAAGCGTTAGTGCATTTTTTAATATTAGATTTTAATGCAATAGACTTACCTTTCTTCTGAGGTTCATTAGCGTCAAGCTCAATTTCATGACTCCTCAGGGCACTGATCAGCTCTTCCAAAGAAACTTCATTCAGATTCTTCGCAATCTTGAATGCAGTCACCATTGGACCCCATCTTCTGGGTAAGCTTCTGATAGTCTTCTTTACATGATCAGCCTTGGTGTAGCCTTTATCCAGAACTCTCAATCCAGCAGTAAGAGTTTGAAATCTTGAAAACATCTTTTCAATGTCTTCATCATCCTCCATCTTGAAGGCTTCATACTTCTGGATTAGAGCAAGAGCTTTAGTCTCTTTGACTTGAGCATTTCCTTCATGAGTCATTTTCAAGGACTCATATATATTGTCGCACGCTCGCGAAAAATGAACAGAGTCGCCACCAATATATTTATCCCATAAGGGAAAGGAATATCAGAAAACCTATCAAAGGAAGGAACAGGGTCTTGCGACCAGAGAATCAAAGTACGGGAGTCGGTTACGCAAGGGGAAGGTATTAGCACCCCTCGCGCCCATCGTACTCGATGGTATCCACCTATGTTTGTTTCTATCTAATGGGTGTATAACTATGTCTATGTCTAAATGCGAAATGAATGCAAAATGTAGGGAAAAGAAAGAATTGTACTCGCACGGGCCCTACCCCGCTGCCTACGTATCCTTTTCAGGAATCAGAGTTACCGTAGCTCGGCTCACGATTTTCTGTTTGTTTTTGTGTTTTTTAGTTGGGCGGAGTTAACGCTCGCGCTCTTGCATAAGGGATCGACCTAGGATGCAATAGAGCGGAGATAACAATGCCCTTAAGAAAATAGATGAGAGAGAGAGTTTGAGCGTTTCGAGGAAATCCCTTAAGCAAGGGAAACTCGAGTTACTCTTTGGTTGGTGTTTTTTAGAAGTTGAGAACTTACGCCTGAATGGGACCCTTAAGCAAGGGAGATCCAAGCACTCGAACATTCCCTTAAGCAAGGGACGTTTCAAGCTTCCATTCCCTTTTTAAGAATTTTCACTTTGATTATTAGTGTTTTAAGTGTTTTCTTTGTATTTTTTATGGGGATTTTAATCAAGCATTTATTAGATGTTTTATGTTGAAAAGAAAAGAAACTAGCCTAAGTATGAAGGGAATTGCTACCTAATGTTATCATGGTTTCTACCTAAGGTTAGGAATAAAAGACACATGGACAATAAAGCAAAAAGTGGAGTATATGAGAATAGCATAAGAGCATGAAATAGAACAAGTCAAAATATAGCACAAAAGTGAATTAAAAGTACTATTATTTTTATGGTTTTTTATGAAAGAATTTAAATGTCAAAATTACCTAAAAGATCTACTATTTTTATGAGTTTTTATTGTGAAAAATATCAATTAAAGTGACCAAGATTAATTCCTAAAAATGATCTAAAAGTCTAACAAATTTTATTGGTTTCATCGTTTTTAGAACCTAAAAAAATCTAAGAGAAAATATCTAAAATGCAACCAAAGTCTAATATGTTTTTTTTTTATCAGGGGGTTTATGTGAAATTATGGTGTATGTCAAAGCAAAGGGCGCAGGCCCAAAGGACTGGCCCAGGGGGCGTTTTATTGTGACAGTTTCTCTTATGCCAAAAAGTGTAGAATCGGGCCAGGGGGTGCAGTCAGGAATTGTGGTGATATTAGTAAATGGGCGTGGGGCCCAAGTCTGGCCCAAAGTTGAGTTTTTCTGCCAACAAAAAGGGGTGCTGCAGGGCCTGGGGGTGTATGAACAGTAATTCGGTCTAAGCCCAATGTTGTTTCAGATTTGTATTATCAATTTCCACTAATCACCCTCAATACTTCAATTAATGTCCATTAACCACAATTAATCTCAATTAAAATCTAATTATTATGGTTAAATAACACTAACAGCACAGATTGATAAGAAAAGGGATTAGGTTTAGAATATGTGACCGTTGAGTTTCTCAATCGGATCTCTCCTCCTTCGCGAACCGAAGCGGCGACGCATCTCCACCCTCAGCAAACGGCGACGGCGACGGCGGTGCCTCTATCTCTTTGCAACGGCGACGGTGAACGGCGGCTCCTTCGTTTCAAGAACGGTGTTCTTCTCCGATTCTGTCTCCTCACTCTTCTTCGATTTGGATCTTTCTCTTTTCTCTTCCGTACGCTTGATGCTGACACTGTTCTGTTCGCGATTTCAGTGATGTTGTAGAAGAATCGTTATGATGATGATAGTTGATGCGTCGTGATGATAATGAAGTGCGACGAAGATGACGGCACCATGAAGTTTGAAGCATGAAGATGATTGGTGGTGATTCAACGGTGATGATGATGAGAAACTCAGGTAAGCATCCCTTCCCTTCCTTTAACCGATTCTTCTCCTTCTCTCGATTCTGTGTTCTTCCGCGAATTCTGTTGCTGTTGTTACGCTGTTTGAGTTGAATGAATTGGTGAGGATGAGTTGCAGAGAGAGGTTTGCGAATTGATAGAGGTTAAGCTCGATTGAACGGAGCTTCAGAGGTTGAAGCTCCTTCAATGGTGAACGGAGCGTTTGGTAAGGGTGAGGGAGATGAAGATGGTAGTGAAGAATTGAGGGAGAAGAGAGGATTCAGAGAGAGAAGGATGAAAGAGGTTGTTATGGTGGTGGTGAATGAGCGTTAAGATTAGAGTGGTGATGAAGTGGTGAACGTGGTGTGTAGGTTTTGAATGAGATGGTGAAGAGTAGTTTATATAAGGAGAGCTGAAGATGAATTCAGTTAGAGGAGGTTGAATCGGTTAGAGGAGAGTGATTAGTAGCCCTAGGATGAGAATTTTCTGTTATGGATTGGAGGGCTGAGATTGAAAGGTGATGATTTTGTTTTGACAGTTATGGGGTTTGTTATTTCTGTTTTGAGAGTTGAGAGATTAGAAGGTATTGCTGAGCTGGCTGATTCGGTTAGGTTGTTGTGAATCTGTTATGAAGGCTGTTAGTAGTTAAGAGAAGTTAGTTAGAGGGTTTGACAGTTAGTGAAAATCAGTTAGGAGGTTGGTTTTTTTGTCATGATAGTTAGAAATTAGTTGGAGATTAGGAATTAGGTTATGTTAGTTATATGTTCTGATTTGGTGGTTGGAAGTTGGTTAGAGGCAGTTGTGAAGTTAGTTTTTGGTAGTTAGAAAGGTGGTGGTCAGCACAATCTGTTAGTAGAAGTAAAACAGTTAGTTATAGGAAGTTGGTTGGAGAAATCACTAAAATGAAATGGCAATTGAATTCAAGTTGAGTTTCAATTTTCTCCTCTTTACTTGATTTTCTGAGTTTTAATAGCAAATTGTTTCTTTGTGTTGAATGCGGGTCTGTTTTGGTATGTACATGTAGCTGGACTTCTATACACACCTTCGGCTGCGCACTATCATGTAACAAAATCATGCATTTTCTTCCTTGTGAATGTGGCTGCTGTTTTTGAAATGTGTGGCTGGACTCTTTGGATTAACCTGAATACGTTTCCCTTCTGATTTTTCTGACTTGTTGGAATTGTAGGTTCTGCTTTTGACTTTGACAGGCTGGTATAGAGCATGACTGATCCTGGTTCTGTTCGGTAAGGAGACAACTGAGACTCTGAAAAATCGGTACCTGCAGATCCAACTGAACTTCTTTGAACAGAAAGGGTGCTCTCACTGATTGCAGCTCCTTCATAGAAGCCTTTTAGTGTTGTGCGCCGCATCAGTAGAATGTATAACAGGTGATAGTTCCTTATCTTTGTGCAATAGTCCTGGTGGTTTTTTCTAATGTTATAAGGATTATGCTGGTGGATTATGTGGTTGACAATTACTGTTTGGATAGTTTGATTTGAACGTTTTCTTTTCAATGTATATGTGCATTGTTTTTGTAGGTTCCGGATTTTGGCGGAGTGCACATGGCATGACACAACTCAAAGTAGCTCATTGAGCTCTAAGGCTTGGAAGATCATGGAGCGAACCTTGGTGTCGGCATATTATAAGCATTGAGATACTTTTGTTGACAAAGTGTGAATTGCCATGGAGGATGAAGATGAAGCCCAGATTTCTTTATGTAATTTCTATGTATTGGTGATGAAACATGATGTACACTTTCGTTTAATGTAGTTTTGTGATGGAACATGTGATGGAATTTTGACATTCGCGAAACTGTAGTAACCTTCTTTAAATTCCAACTTTTGAAATTTTCACTTTTCCTCCAATGCTCAAATTTATATTAGAACTTTGAACATCCTCCTTTGATGGTGTGAATACCAAACGCAACCCAGAAACATAATGATAGCCAATCCTTCCACATATGGAGGATCATAATAACCCGTCAACAAAAGTCAATTCACAAGGTCATATCCTTAACAGTTATCCTCTTTTGGATGCTAAACAAAGCAACCATGACTAGGATGAAAGTCAACACCTTATTCAAACTTTGATCAAGTAACTTGCACTACAAGTCACAAAGTATTGAAACAAAGGAAATGTCTTGAACTACAGGGAAGCTCTTGTCCCCTATGTCTTGTACCATGATTCGTTCTTTTACACCTCACCCCATAAGCTCCAAGTGACATGAGACCTTGAACCGAATAGCCTTAGTAGATGGAAGTCAACAAGTTCAATCATGATGAATGAGAAACCTCAATCCATTTGCCTTAGATGCATGTTGATGAAGAAAGAGTAACTTGAAATGAAAGCCGTAAAGCCACATAGGACCCTAATTACAAAGATCCTTGACCCCAAACCAAATTTATTGATTAATGATGCATGATATGTTGATGTCCTAATGGGAGGTATGTACATGAGATTATGAAATGAGAAGTCTAAGCCAGTTAAAATAATTTAGGGGTAGGACAAATTTGGGGTATGACAGCTGCCCCTATTTAATCGTCTTAAACCTGAAGGTGAGATTGGCGCTAGCCTTTCGAACATTCGAGGTAGAAGAAGATTAAATACCAAAGTACCAGAAATTTGTCTTGAAGAGAAGATGGTGTAAGTGTTATTTTCATTTTTTCATTTTGTTTTGATATCTGCTGGGGAAAGAGATTTTTGTTTTTCTGGCGGAAGATTTACAGTGAGTCATTGGATGAATGGTGAGAGCTTGTAACGTAGCCCAAGGTGCCAATACAAGGTTCTCAAAGGGAATGTTTACTACATGGAAGTGGTCGGAGCAGAAGTATGTCTGGTGGGAAGGTAAGATAGACAAATGTTTTAAAGGAGATACGGACGAGTATCGAAAGAATGACACATTCGAGCATCCAAAGGGGGATACAGACGAGTATCGAAAGAATGACACATACGAGCATCAAAGGGGAGATACAGACGAGTATCGAAAGAATGACACATACGAGCATCAAAAGGAGATACAGACGAGTATCGAAAGAATGACACATACGAGCATCAAAAGAAGAGATACAGACGAGTATCGAAAGAATGACACATACGAGCATCAAAAAGAGATACAGACGAGTATCGAAAGAATGACACATACGAGCATCAAAAGGAGATACAGACGAGTATCGAAAGAATGACACAAACGAGCATCAAAAGGAGATACAGACGAGTATCGAAAGGATGACACATACGAGCATCAAAAGGAGATACAGACGAGTACCAAAGGAATGACACATACGAGTGTTTGAAAGGAGATACAGACGAGTATCGAAAGAATGACACATACGAGCATCAAAAGGAGATACAGACGAGTATCGAAAGAATGACACATACGAGCATCAAAAGGAGATACAGACGAGTATCAAAAGAATGACACATACGAGCATCAAAAGGAGATACAGACGAGTATCGAAAGAATGACACATACGAGCATCGGAAGAAAATACAGACGAGTACCAAAAGAATGACACATACGAGCATCAAAAGAAGATACAGACGAGTATTGAAGGAATGACACATACGAGCATCAAAAGGAGATACAGACGAGTATCGAAAGAATGACACATACGAGCATCAAAAGGAGATACAGACGAGTATCGAAAGAATGACACATACGAGCATCAAAAGGAGATACAGACGAGTATCAAAAGAATGACACATACGAGCATCAAAAGGAGATACAGACGAGTATCGAAAGAATGACACATACGAGCATCAAAAGGAGATACAGACGAGTATCAAAAGAATGACACATACGAGCATCAAAAGGAGATACAGACGAGTATCGAAAGAATGACACATACGAGCATCGGAAGAAAATACAAACGAGTACCAAAAGAATGACACATACGAGCATCAAAAGAAGATACAGACGAGTACCAAAAGAATGACACATACGAGCGTCAAAAGAAGATACAGACGAGTACCAAAAGAATGACACATACGAGCATCAAAAGAAGATACAGACGAGTACCAAAAGAATGACACATACGAGCATCAAAAGAAAATACAGACGAGTACCAAAGGAATGACACAGACGAGTGTTTGAGAAGCTTGGTAGATGGGCTTACTGGGGATTGGGATTTAGTCTTGAAATGATTTGCCAGGACGGAAGGTAAAGGATACGCAACACGGGGGTTGGATCTGAAAAATTTTCCCGTACGAGGGAAGGAATCACGAAGACTAGGGACGACTAGGCTCGGCAATAAGATGACAGTAACCACGGGGGGTTACGGGGATATTGATGCTTACGAAGCATAAGAATTACATTAATCCCTCAGGCCAAAGGCGGGGTGTAACTCTTCAAGAGTGGCAATCGTTCGAATTGCCACACACCAAGTATGGTTATTCAAACGATTGAAAAATGAGATGGGTTGAATGCCCACCCTCATTCGCACTCTAATCTTCGCGCGGCACACGGGAAATAACCTCGGAGACAATGATTCTGACGAAGAAAGACATTGCATCCGATCCATATTGGGGAGATTTCTTTTGGGGTTGAGGACACCAGGTATCGGCACCATGGCTGGGGGAGATTTGTAATGGAGTAGCAGATATCAAGTGAAGTTTATACAGATGACAACTTCTGTGGGGATGCGCCATTGGCTTGATTTAGCATTGATTTGTATTATCTGGCTTATGCTTTGTATGCATGTTTGAATTTTTCTATGGCGTAATGATCTGCTTTGACGGATATGCTACGCTTTTGAGGATGCAATGTTATATGCAGTGAACGCTATATGCAGAATGCCAAATAAAGGCATTAGTGAGGTAAACACCAGGGTGAATCCCCTTAGTGTTAAGGACCATGTGGAGGTGCCAATAGATATTGGACTTTGATTTGTAAGATGCACTTTTCTTTGACTTGAAGAATGATTTCTGACTTCTCACCATGTGCCACTGCTTGGAGGATTTTTAGCTTGAGGAGATTCCCTCAATTTACCACGTTGGGGATGAGAAATCCAGGTAACGAGCCTTGGTTAGGGAAGTAGGACAACTCCTAGGAGAAATAAACTCCTATGCTTGAGGAATGGAACAAACTCTCGGGAGAAATAAACTCCATGCTTGGGGAGAGACCAAGGTTCCAGGAGAAATGAACTCCTAAGATTAGGGAGAGGACAATAAAACTCAGAAGATCGTGCCCCAAGTTTCATGACCCATGAAGGAAATTGCCCCAGTGGATCCTTGGAGAGATTTGTCAAATCTCGACGTAACTGCCCCAGATTGGTTGAATTTGAGAGAGATTCCTTGACATGATTGCCCCAGATTGATCAAAGCTTGAAGAGATTTATCGACATGATTGCCCCAAATATGCTGAATTTGAGAGGTCAAACCTCGATTCAATTGCCCCTGATTAGGTACATCTTGCTAGAATCCTCAGGCTTTCTTTGTTTTGAAGTCAAGCAAACATGGAAACAAACTTTACCACGCTCAACGGAGTCTTCAAACTCTTCCCCTCAGGGTAATCAAAGGAAGCATTAACTGTTCATGCCCAACGGAGTTTCTAGAGAACTTGCCCCTTGATGGTCGACATTTGAAATGATTAGCTTTTACTCCTCGGAGTTCTCAAGTTTCTTGTACTTTGACATGATCAAGTTACTCACTGATTCTCATCCTTGAAAATTTCCTTGATGTTAAGCACATGTTTTGCATGCAAAAGAATGTTAATTCTAAGAATGATAACTCTAATGCAAAGCCTATGTTAGTCTTGAAGTTGTAAACCTTTTTATGAGATGAGGTTGCGACCTCCTGTGACCGAATCACTTAGTTGACACAACCTCGATTTTTGCATATGGAAGATAAAGCAAACGTACGATACCAACATGGATATGTGTCACGCTTCATCGGGAGTCAGTTAAATGCTATCTCATCGGAGTGCGCTTTCAAAATAAACCCTACTTCAAGTAGGACTTTTAAGGGTTGTAACTTGGCCGGGTTCACGGTTTAAAGAAACAAAGGATATTTAGGCTCAAAATTATTTGTACCCACCCCCTTCGTGATGTTCTCCAGTCCTATGTTCAATTAACTCGACACGAGTGTTCATCCCTCACAAGGAATTTGGAATGGTTGAGGGATCAATAAGGTTCTTTGGACAAGGCGGTCGCTCACCTTTTATTCTTCTGATTCATTGTCACACGACTTTGTTCTTGCTTGACAATTTCACCATCTTTTTTCTTTTGCCATTTCTTTTTTTGCCCTCTCTTTTTTTTTTTTTAACAAGTCGTGTGACCTCGCATTATCTTTGATTCGTTGGAGGTGATTGCGACCGCCTCACTCCTTTGATTTGATGAAGGATTACCATTGTGGCATCGTCATCTCTTGATCTCTTGATGGAATAAGGATAATCATTGCAGTTTTGACATTCCTCAACCTTTTGGAGGATAACCATTGTTGTATCCTTAGATGCATACCCTTTTGGTGAGTTTTGAACACTCGATCAAGTTAAATGAACGCTACCCTGCCCCAAGGTCAAAATGAGGGTTTTTATGATTAGAAAAGAAACTCCTACTTCAAGGCTCAAAGGGGTTAACGAGGGTCTATCTCCCTTATATCTCCAGTGTTTGGGGATTTGAAGTAATGCCTGTACATCTTCAGTAGGGTTTTTTATTCAAAAACACATGATCAGAGATTATGCATTTTTATTTTTCATCATTCTCCCTCAGCTTTTTTCCTAAGCAAGCGATTAGTAAAGTTGATATCGTAATGCCAAAAACATTTTATGAGTGAAAACGAATGGATTGCTTCAAGACAAACATAAACAATGTATTATGATTTTTATTCAGAAATTAACAAGTTTTTACATGCTAGCAATGCTTAAACAAACAATGAAATGTTACAAATGAGAATGCAATGAAGAACTGAATGGCTGCCATTGTTGAGGAGACTTGACTCCGTCTGGACTTATTGAGCTTGAATACTTTCTGCAGTTCCTTCCAAATACTTCAGATTACTTCAAAAGAGAACTCCAACAAAGTCATCCATGAGTTGTAAACTTTTGCCTTGCTTTAGGGATTCGAGCAATGCGAGTGATGCAATGCTCAAGATAAGAGTACGTCTTGCTTATCCCTCGTGCGGGAGCCCCAAGCATAGTTGCTAGAGTAGTAATCGCCATCATAAATGGGAAGAATCTTGTATGATCATCAACTCAAGAGAGCCACTTGTGGTGAAGAAGACCCAATACTCAAATCTTAACCAATTGGAATTCCAACAAGCAGGGAAACGAATGGGCACAAGGCAAATAGAATCACATCCACCTGTTTCTCATATTCTTCTTGTCTCTGTTAACTAGCAAGGCCACTGAGAAGGAGATCCTGAGAAAAGGCAACTGATATATGAAGTAGAACCTTGAGAATGAGAAGCATTGTGTAGAACATTTTTGATTACCACTTGAAAGAAGATTCTGACGAAATCACCTAGGAATTTGTAACGCTTTTAGGGATTCGAGCAATGCAAATGATGCAATGCTCAAGATAAGAATACGTCTTGCTTATCCCTCGATCGGGAGCCCCAAGAAACTTCCACACATGTATAGGAGATGATTACCAATTTAGCTTCAATATCCAAACCATCTAGAGTGAGTAAATGACCCTTGCAGTTTTCTTTTTGAAATCAGGCACAAACCAACAAAGTATAAATCAATGGAGTCACGACCTTTTTATGGCTTCCAAACTTAACTCCAAGGAGTGGAACCTTTTGCCAATGTCACTAATCGGGAACCTGAAGACTTCAATGATGTGAATTCTCCTTACCAAGAACATTACTTCAAACATTCTGATTCGTAAGACCTTTTCATGGGGTGAGACTAACATCTGCATTTTGACCTCTGAGGAACTTGTCTCGATTCTTCTTGTCAAAGAGAAAAGGCTTGAATACCTCCACACACTAATTCACGTCAGTCCCCATTTATGTTCTCATCTCAATCAAAACCCCACAGAGTTGTTCCAATATCAGCTTTCGGGCACATAGCGGTGAGAAGTCAACTTTGTTGATGAAGTCATAATTTGAACATAAAGGGCCCCATAAGCTTCTGAGAGAACCATGAAATGCATGATAGTGTGAATGCAATGTGTTCGTTTATGGAGAATCCTAAAGTCTTTTCACACTTTTTCTTTTTCTTTTATTTTTTCGGAATCAAGGCTTCTTTTTTTTGTATAGAGTATCTTTTCTTTTCTTTTTTGCTTTTCTATTTCCTTTTTTCTTTTTATTTTTTTTCTTGGAAATAGGCTTTAGGATCCCCCATAAATGAAGTGGATAAAGCAATGATGTTATGCAATGCAAAAGCACGGAATCGAGGTCCATATAATCTTAGTAGCATGTACAATCCTCTGAATAACTGATATGAAACCTCTGTACAGGCCAAATGTCACAGGATCAAAGGTTCGACGCCCTTTTTGAATACCAGAATATCAAGCACCATGAGAACAGACCAAATAAAGGTCCAACCTCAAATATGAAGAAGCCAAGGTATGTAGGAGTCAAGGTTTCCTGTCCCACCCCAATCTCACGGGTATGAAGTCTAGACATGGACAAGTGGTCCCTAATGGTCACCAGGGTCTACAGTTCCCACGGGGTACAAAGTGTTTGAGGCAACAAGCGTGCCAGACACAGTGTTCCATGAAAGAACCTCGCCCAGTTGTGGTACCCCATGTCAAGCTCGATCGTAGCAAGGGCCACGGGAGTCAACATGAGCATCCACGCTAATCCTATGTGTCACTGGCCTGGGTAGTGGGCCTTTTACCTCACACAAACCCCCCACCTGCAAAACAGAACAGAAGACCCAAAGGAACACAAAATATAATCCATATGCATGATGTGCAAGCAGAAATAAACATGATATGCAAGCAGAAAAATAGATATGATATGTAAACATAGATACAAGATGTAAACATATAAATAAACAAAGAAACACCCAATAAAAGAAACAAACAAAGGCTAGGATCGACTCGCTAGGCATGGACCCGCAATAGGTCTAGCAACATCCCCAGCAGAGTCGCCAGCTGTCGCACGCTCGCGAAAAAAGAACAGAGTCGCCACCAATATATTTATCCCATAAGGGAAAGGAATATCAGAAAACCTATCAAAGGAAGGAACAGGGTCTTGCGACCAGAGAATCAAAGTACGGGAGTCGGTTACGCAAGGGGAAGGTATTAGCACCCCTCGCGCCCATCGTACTCGATGGTATCCACCTATGTTTGTTTCTATCTAATGGGTGTATAACTATGTCTATGTCTAAATGCGAAATGAATGCAAAATGTAGGGAAAAGAAAGAATTGTACTCGCACGGGCCCTACCCCGCTGCCTACGTATCCTTTTCAGGAATCAGAGTTACCGTAGCTCGGCTCACGATTTTCTGTTTGTTTTTGTGTTTTTTAGTTGGGCGGAGTTAACGCTCGCGCTCTTGCATAAGGGATCGACCTAGGATGCAATAGAGCGGAGATAACAATGCCCTTAAGAAAATAGATGAGAGAGAGAGTTTGAGCGTTTCGAGGAAATCCCTTAAGCAAGGGAAACTCGAGTTACTCTTTGGTTGGTGTTTTTTAGAAGTTGAGAACTTACGCCTGAATGGGACCCTTAAGCAAGGGAGATCCAAGCACTCGAACATTCCCTTAAGCAAGGGACGTTTCAAGCTTCCATTCCCTTTTTAAGAATTTTCACTTTGATTATTAGTGTTTTAAGTGTTTTCTTTGTATTTTTTATGGGGATTTTAATCAAGCATTTATTAGATGTTTTATGTTGAAAAGAAAAGAAACTAGCCTAAGTATGAAGGGAATTGCTACCTAATGTTATCATGGTTTCTACCTAAGGTTAGGAATAAAAGACACATGGACAATAAAGCAAAAAGTGGAGTATATGAGAATAGCATAAGAGCATGAAATAGAACAAGTCAAAATATAGCACAAAAGTGAATTAAAAGTACTATTATTTTTATGGTTTTTTATGAAAGAATTTAAATGTCAAAATTACCTAAAAGATCTACTATTTTTATGAGTTTTTATTGTGAAAAATATCAATTAAAGTGACCAAGATTAATTCCTAAAAATGATCTAAAAGTCTAACAAATTTTATTGGTTTCATCGTTTTTAGAACCTAAAAAAATCTAAGAGAAAATATCTAAAATGCAACCAAAGTCTAATATGTTTTTTTTTTATCAGGGGGTTTATGTGAAATTATGGTGTATGTCAAAGCAAAGGGCGCAGGCCCAAAGGACTGGCCCAGGGGGCGTTTTATTGTGACAGTTTCTCTTATGCCAAAAAGTGTAGAATCGGGCCAGGGGGTGCAGTCAGGAATTGTGGTGATATTAGTAAATGGGCGTGGGGCCCAAGTCTGGCCCAAAGTTGAGTTTTTCTGCCAACAAAAAGGGGTGCTGCAGGGCCTGGGGGTGTATGAACAGTAATTCGGTCTAAGCCCAATGTTGTTTCAGATTTGTATTATCAATTTCCACTAATCACCCTCAATACTTCAATTAATGTCCATTAACCACAATTAATCTCAATTAAAATCTAATTATTATGGTTAAATAACACTAACAGCACAGATTGATAAGAAAAGGGATTAGGTTTAGAATATGTGACCGTTGAGTTTCTCAATCGGATCTCTCCTCCTTCGCGAACCGAAGCGGCGACGCATCTCCACCCTCAGCAAACGGCGACGGCGACGGCGGTGCCTCTATCTCTTTGCAACGGCGACGGTGAACGGCGGCTCCTTCGTTTCAAGAACGGTGTTCTTCTCCGATTCTGTCTCCTCACTCTTCTTCGATTTGGATCTTTCTCTTTTCTCTTCCGTACGCTTGATGCTGACACTGTTCTGTTCGCGATTTCAGTGATGTTGTAGAAGAATCGTTATGATGATGATAGTTGATGCGTCGTGATGATAATGAAGTGCGACGAAGATGACGGCACCATGAAGTTTGAAGCATGAAGATGATTGGTGGTGATTCAACGGTGATGATGATGAGAAACTCAGGTAAGCATCCCTTCCCTTCCTTTAACCGATTCTTCTCCTTCTCTCGATTCTGTGTTCTTCCGCGAATTCTGTTGCTGTTGTTACGCTGTTTGAGTTGAATGAATTGGTGAGGATGAGTTGCAGAGAGAGGTTTGCGAATTGATAGAGGTTAAGCTCGATTGAACGGAGCTTCAGAGGTTGAAGCTCCTTCAATGGTGAACGGAGCGTTTGGTAAGGGTGAGGGAGATGAAGATGGTAGTGAAGAATTGAGGGAGAAGAGAGGATTCAGAGAGAGAAGGATGAAAGAGGTTGTTATGGTGGTGGTGAATGAGCGTTAAGATTAGAGTGGTGATGAAGTGGTGAACGTGGTGTGTAGGTTTTGAATGAGATGGTGAAGAGTAGTTTATATAAGGAGAGCTGAAGATGAATTCAGTTAGAGGAGGTTGAATCGGTTAGAGGAGAGTGATTAGTAGCCCTAGGATGAGAATTTTCTGTTATGGATTGGAGGGCTGAGATTGAAAGGTGATGATTCTGTTTTGACAGTTATGGGGTTTGTTATTTCTGTTTTGAGAGTTGAGAGATTAGAAGGTATTGCTGAGCTGGCTGATTCGGTTAGGTTGTTGTGAATCTGTTATGAAGGCTGTTAGTAGTTAAGAGAAGTTAGTTAGAGGGTTTGACAGTTAGTGAAAATCAGTTAGGAGGTTGGTTTTTTTGTCATGATAGTTAGAAATTAGTTGGAGATTAGGAATTAGGTTATGTTAGTTATATGTTCTGATTTGGTGGTTGGAAGTTGGTTAGAGGCAGTTGTGAAGTTAGTTTTTGGTAGTTAGAAAGGTGGTGGTCAGCACAATCTGTTAGTAGAAGTAAAACAGTTAGTTATAGGAAGTTGGTTGGAGAAATCACTAAAATGAAATGGCAATTGAATTCAAGTTGAGTTTCAATTTTCTCCTCTTTACTTGATTTTCTGAATTTTAATAGCAAATTGTTTCTTTGTGTTGAATGCGGGTCTGTTTTGGTATGTACATGTAGCTGGACTTCTATACACACCTTCGGCTGCGCACTATCATGTAACAAAATCATGCATTTTCTTCCTTGTGAATGTGGCTGCTGTTTTTGAAATGTGTGGCTGGACTCTTTGGATTAACCTGAATACGTTTCCCTTCTGATTTTTCTGACTTGTTGGAATTGTAGGTTCTGCTTTTGACTTTGACAGGCTGGTATAGAGCATGACTGATCCTGGTTCTGTTCGGTAAGGAGACAACTGAGACTCTGAAAAATCGGTACCTGCAGATCCAACTGAACTTCTTTGAACAGAAAGGGTGCTCTCACTGATTGCAGCTCCTTCATAGAAGCCTTTTAGTGTTGTGCGCCGCATCAGTAGAATGTATAACAGGTGATAGTTCCTTATCTTTGTGCAATAGTCCTGGTGGTTTTTTCTAATGTTATAAGGATTATGCTGGTGGATTATGTGGTTGACAATTACTGTTTGGATAGTTTGATTTGAACGTTTTCTTTTCAATGTATATGTGCATTGTTTTTGTAGGTTCCGGATTTTGGCGGAGTGCACATGGCATGACACAACTCAAAGTAGCTCATTGAGCTCTAAGGCTTGGAAGATCATGGAGCGAACCTTGGTGTCGGCATATTATAAGCATTGAGATACTTTTGTTGACAAAGTGTGAATTGCCATGGAGGATGAAGATGAAGCCCAGATTTCTTTATGTAATTTCTATGTATTGGTGATGAAACATGATGTACACTTTCGTTTAATGTAGTTTTGTGATGGAACATGTGATGGAATTTTGACATTCGCGAAACTGTAGTAACCTTCTTTAAATTCCAACTTTTGAAATTTTCACTTTTCCTCCAATGCTCAAATTTATATTAGAACTTTGAACATCCTCCTTTGATGGTGTGAATACCAAACGCAACCCAGAAACATAATGATAGCCAATCCTTCCACATATGGAGGATCATAATAACCCGTCAACAAAAGTCAATTCACAAGGTCATATCCTTAACAGTTATCCTCTTTTGGATGCTAAACAAAGCAACCATGACTAGGATGAAAGTCAACACCTTATTCAAACTTTGATCAAGTAACTTGCACTACAAGTCACAAAGTATTGAAACAAAGGAAATGTCTTGAACTACAGGGAAGCTCTTGTCCCCTATGTCTTGTACCATGATTCGTTCTTTTACACCTCACCCCATAAGCTCCAAGTGACATGAGACCTTGAACCGAATAGCCTTAGTAGATGGAAGTCAACAAGTTCAATCATGATGAATGAGAAACCTCAATCCATTTGCCTTAGATGCATGTTGATGAAGAAAGAGTAACTTGAAATGAAAGCCTTAAAGCCACATAGGACCCTAATTACAAAGATCCTTGACCCCAAACCAAATTTATTGATTAATGATGCATGATATGTTGATGTCCTAATGGGAGGTATGTACATGAGATTATGAAATGAGAAGTCTAAGCCAGTTAAAATAATTTAGGGGTAGGACAAATTTGGGGTATGACAGCTGCCCCTATTTAATCGTCTTAAACCTGAAGGTGAGATTGGCGCTAGCCTTTCGAACATTCGAGGTAGAAGAAGATTAAATACCAAAGTACCAGAAATTTGTCTTGAAGAGAAGATGGTGTAAGTGTTATTTTCATTTTTTCATTTTGTTTTGATATCTGCTGGGGAAAGAGATTTTTGTTTTTCTGGCGGAAGATTTACAGTGAGTCATTGGATGAATGGTGAGAGCTTGTAACGTAGCCCAAGGTGCCAATACAAGGTTCTCAAAGGGAATGTTTACTACATGGAAGTGGTCGGAGCAGAAGTATGTCTGGTGGGAAGGTAAGATAGACAAATGTTTTAAAGGAGATACGGACGAGTATCGAAAGAATGACACATTCGAGCATCCAAAGGGGGATACAGACGAGTATCGAAAGAATGACACATACGAGCATCAAAGGGGAGATACAGACGAGTATCGAAAGAATGACACATACGAGCATCAAAGGGGAGATACAGACGAGTATCGAAAGAATGACACATACGAGCATCAAAAGGAGATACAGACGAGTATCGAAAGAATGACACATACGAGCATCAAAAGAAGAGATACAGACGAGTATCGAAAGAATGACACATACGAGCATCAAAAAGAGATACAGACGAGTATCGAAAGAATGACACATACGAGCATCAAAAGGAGATACAGACGAGTATCGAAAGGATGACACATACGAGCATCAAAAGGAGATACAGACGAGTACCAAAGGAATGACACATACGAGTGTTTGAAAGGAGATACAGACGAGTATCGAAAGAATGACACATACGAGCATCAAAAGGAGATACAGACGAGTATCGAAAGAATGACACATACGAGCATCAAAAGGAGATACAGACGAGTATCAAAAGAATGACACATACGAGCATCAAAAGGAGATACAGACGAGTATCGAAAGAATGACACATACGAGCATCGGAAGAAAATACAGACGAGTACCAAAAGAATGACACATACGAGCATCAAAAGAAGATACAGACGAGTATTGAAGGAATGACACATACGAGCATCAAAAGGAGATACAGACGAGTATCGAAAGAATGACACATACGAGCATCAAAAGGAGATACAGACGAGTATCGAAAGAATGACACATACGAGCATCAAAAGGAGATACAGACGAGTATCAAAAGAATGACACATACGAGCATCAAAAGGAGATACAGACGAGTATCGAAAGAATGACACATACGAGCATCAAAAGGAGATACAGACGAGTATCAAAAGAATGACACATACGAGCATCAAAAGGAGATACAGACGAGTATCGAAAGAATGACACATACGAGCATCGGAAGAAAATACAAACGAGTACCAAAAGAATGACACATACGAGCATCAAAAGAAGATACAGAAGAGTACCAAAAGAATGACACATACGAGCGTCAAAAGAAGATACAGACGAGTACCAAAAGAATGACACATACGAGCATCAAAAGAAGATACAGACGAGTACCAAAAGAATGACACATACGAGCATCAAAAGAAAATACAGACGAGTACCAAAGGAATGACACAGACGAGTGTTTGAGAAGCTTGGTAGATGGGCTTACTGGGGATTGGGATTTAGTCTTGAAATGATTTGCCAGGACGGAAGGTAAAGGATACGCAACACGGGGGTTGGATCTGAAAAATTTTCCCGTACGAGGGAAGGAATCACGAAGACTAGGGACGACTAGGCTCGGCAATAAGATGACAGTAACCACGGGGGGTTACGGGGATATTGATGCTTACGAAGCATAAGAATTACATTAATCCCTCAGGCCAAAGGCGGGGTGTAACTCTTCAAGAGTGGCAATCGTTCGAATTGCCACACACCAAGTATGGTTATTCAAACGACTGAAAAATGAGATGGGTTGAATGCCCACCCTCATTCGCACTCTAATCTTCGCGCGGCACACGGGAAATAACCTCGGAGACAATGATTCTGACGAAGAAAGACATTGCATCCGATCCATATTGGGGAGATTTCTTTTGGGGTTGAGGACACCAGGTATCGGCACCATGGCTGGGGGAGATTTGTAATGGAGTAGCAGATATCAAGTGAAGTTTATACAGATGACAACTTCTGTGGGGATGCGCCATTGGCTTGATTTAGCATTGATTTATATTATCTGGCTTATGCTTTGTATGCATGTTTGAATTTTTCTATGGCGTAATGATCCGCTTTGACGGATATGCTACGCTTTTGAGGATGCAATGTTATATGCAGTGAACGCTATATGCAGAATGCCAAATAAAGGCATTAGTGAGGTAAACACCAGGGTGAATCCCCTTAGTGTTAAGGACCATGTGGAGGTGCCAATAGATATTGGACTTTGATTTGTAAGATGCACTTTTCTTTGACTTGAAGAATGATTTCTGACTTCTCACCATGTGCCACTGCTTGGAGGATTTTTAGCTTGAGGAAGCGTTTTTCTCTTCCCGAATCTTTTCTAAACACGGTTAAGTGCTTGCACCTTAGAACCGGCGCTCTGATGCCAATTGAAGGATAGAAAAACACTTAGAAAGGGGGGGGGTTTGAATAAGTGTAGTCTTAAAAACTTGAACGATAAAAATAAATTGCACAATTATTTTTATCCTGGTTCGTTGTTAACTAAACTACTCCAGTCCACCCCCACGGAGTGATTTACCTCACTTGAGGATTTAATCCACTAATCGCACGGATTACAATGGTTTTCCACTTAGTCCGCAACTAAGTCTTCTAGAGTATTCTGATCACAACTTGATCACTCCAGGAACAACTGCTTAGATACCCTCTAAGACTTTCTAGAGTTTCCTGATCAACACGATCACTCTAGTTACAACTGCTTAGATAACCTCTAAGACTTCCTAGAGTATTCTGATCAACACAATCACTCTAGTTCCTTACAACTTAATGTAATCAATTCTAAGAGTATTACAAATGCTTCTGAAAAGCTATAATCACAACTGTGATATTTCTCTTAACGTTTAAGCTTAATCTCACTAATATATTACAACAGCAATGTAGTGAGCTTTGATGAAGATGAAGTTTCTGAGCTTTGAATTGAACAGCGTTTCAGCAAGTTAATATTCACAGAATTGGTTCAGAGTTGGTAACCTTGCTTCTCATCAGAACTTCATACTTATAGGCGTTTGAGAAGATGACCGTTGGGCGCATTTAATGCTTTGCGTGTTCCGTACAGCATTGCATTTAATGTTTCACGCTTTTGTCAACTACCTCGAGCCTTGTTCACGCTGTGTCTACTGACGTTGCCTTTAATAGCTTCCAACGTTCCTTTTGTCAGTCAGCGTAGCCTGCCACTTGTACTTTCTTCTGATCTGATGTTTGAATATAATATTTGAATATCATCAGAGTCAAACAGCTTGGTGCATAGCATCTTCTTGTCTTCTGACTTTGAAGTGCTTCTGAGCGTGATACCATGAGAACTTCAGTGCTTCTGCTTCTGATCTCAAGTTCTTCTGATGCTTCCATAGACCCATGTTCTGATTCTGCCTTGACCATCTTCTGATGTCTTGCCAGACCATGTTCTGATGTTGCATGCTGAACCTTCTGAGACAAAGCTTCTGAGCGCTGATTTGTGCATACTCTTTATATATTTCCTGAAAGGGAAATTGCAATGTATTAGAGTACCACATTATCTCACACAAAATTCATATCCTTGTTATCATCAAAACTAAGAATATTGATCAGAACAAATCTTGTTCTAACAGCAAGGTATCATCTAACAGTACCCCGCATGACGCGCTCCGGAAGATAATGAACCGTGATGATCGGACTGGAAATCAACCATCCAAAATATAGGGCAACGTCATCCCACGCAACCGTCTCACGGTGAGCAGCATAACTGTCATATCAAATATCCTCGGCAGCCATGCGGTCAAGATAGCGCCTGTAAGGATCCGACACTTGGTTCCCTCTGAGGGGGATGAAGGCACTAGCACGCGACATGACCTTTGTGTATCCATGCACCTCTCCCCAGGCAATGATTATGAGGAAGTATTGTAGTATCCAACCCTGAAATGAAAATAATAAACACAGGGATCAAACATTATCACAAATATATAATGAACAACTTTGAGAAAAAGTAGAACGATATAAGATTGTTACCATAAAGAGTGAACAGCTGCCAGCCACAGTCCTTGCCTTTCACAGACATCCTCTCCAAGTTTATAGTAGATGTATGCTAGTGTAGCCGCTCCCGGTTATACTCATAGATCTGTGGAGTATTCGATAAGTATCTCAGGTAAACGATATTTTTGTACGAGGAGCTCGTGTCCACAAACAACTGAGTGCCTAACAAAAATAGGAGGTAACATCTCAACACACGGTGTCTGTGTATCTCCACCTCTAATGGGTCACCAGCACCCTGTTGTGCCGCAAGGAGCTCGACATCATATCACCAGGTCAAGAAGTGAAACCTCACATGCGCGCCTCGGGTCCTCTCCGCCTCCTTAAGCGTGTCCTCAGGATTAGCCCCGAGCTCCTCAATCAGAGCCTCCCTCGCTTTCTCCTTCGTCATCCTACCATGACCAAGGTGGATACCCGGGATGGGTATATGCAGGAGGCATGCGATGTCGTCCAAAGTGATGGTAACCTCACCATGAGGAAGATGGAATGAAGACGTCTCTAGGTGTCATCTCTCTGCAAATGCCATCAGTATCCCATTATGTATAGTGGAGTACCTAATCTAACACAGGTCCTTCAGCCCAAAAGTTGTGAGGACATCCTGGTACCACGACTCGGAAGGCTGAACTAAAGAGGCAATCTTTCGGCCGTGGTTGTACATACAGAACTACCTAACCTTTCATTTGTTTTGTAGATGCACCTACAAAATGTTATAAGAACGTAACAATGGCATCTGTCACTGTTTCAACCAATATAACCATTTTGGTGGCTTGATCGTCTGTTTTACACATCTAAAAATACTCATTGTCTCTAAACTATGTTTCTAAAACTAACTAATGATTTTTACACCTAAAAGTTTATTCAAACTCTATTACGGGAAATACTTTAAAGTAACTCGAAAACTTGAAAACTTACCGATTAAATTGAGTTTTGAAGTTGTTGGAATGTGTTTATCGTTGATGCACACGTTTACCGTCGAACTCGAGAGAAAAAACAACTTTGGTGGATTTTGGTTTTTAAGGTTGAGAGAGTTTGAGAGTGTGAAGAAGAAGAATAGTGAAGAACGAGGGAGGAGAAGAGTCTGGCGCGAATATAAAATCAAATTTTTCTATAAATACATCGTTGAAAGTCTTTCGTAGATGCACCTACGAAACAAATAAACTTTGAAATAAAAATAAAGTACTTCCATATATTAATCACCTTATTAAATTTCTTTTTCTATTATGGGTAAGATTTACAAATTCTATAATAAGAATATTTTACCATAATTATTTTTCTTTTGTTATTCTAACATTTAGTACTACCTCCATTTTTTTTATTATAAGTCGTTTTGAATTTTTCACACATATTAAAAATAATAATAACTCTGGTGTGAAAATGAGAAATTATGAAGATTTTTATAAAATTGTCCATCATTAATGACATGTGAAAGATAAATTTACATAATTGAAATGAGAGAGAATAATAAATAATTAAGGATATAATAGGAAAAATATCATTAATTATTCATTGAAATTGTATAGCGACTTATATTAAAATACAATTTTTTTCAAAGCGACTTATAATAAAAAACAGAGAAAGTATAAATTAAAGACTAATATTCTCTTTTCTCTTAATGACACGTGACTTAATGAAAACAACAATTTAATTTCAATCTTTCCTTTTTAAATCTAATGATTCTTATTCATTATCACATTCTCATATAACTTACTCACTTTCACTAGATATATCCTTATATACCCTTATATATATATATATATATATATATATATATATATATATATATATATATATATATATATATATATATATATATATATATATATATATATATATATATATATATATATATATGTATATATATATATATATGTATATATATATATATATATATATATATATATATATATGTATATATATATATATATATGTATATATATATATATATATGTATATATATATATACATATATATATATATATATATATATATATATACATATATATATATATATATACATATATATATATATATATACATATATATATATATATATACATATATATATATATATATATACATATATATATATATATATATATACATATATATATATATATATATACATATATATATATATATATATACATATATATATATATATATATATATATTACAAACAATTTTTTTTTAAATAAACTCTCCCCTTAAATTTATATATAATCACTGTAAATATTTCCTTAAATAAATAAATAAATAAATATTATGTCATCATTATACATAATTATTTTATTATATTTTCTTCTAAAAATAAATATTTATAAGAAAATATTTCTCTATTACTTAAATATTTCTGTAAATACTCCTTACTAAAAGTAAAAATAAAAAGTTATTCTATAATACATAAATGTTTTATTATATTTCCTTATAAAAATAAATAAATATATATTGGATCATGCTAACGAGTGTCCCATGACACTTTTTAAGAATTTCAGATAAAGAAAATAATTTATAAAAAAAACAACCATTTTTTTGACAAGAAGAAACTCAATTCATTTCATTAAACAAAGGAGTATCAATACAAGGAGGAATAACATTAACAATACTACATCTCACCAAGAATTGACCGCCTAGACTAACGAATCGACAACCATATTCGTCAAGAAAACATACATTTTTATTCTATAGAAAACTCAATTTTACATAGCATTGATTTCAAGTATATGTCAAAACTAAACATATCTTATTAAACTCTTAAATAGTGCCCCGGAATCACTCTTTAGCATTTCCGATATTTAAATTAAATAAATTAATATTTCGTTGATTTTACACAAAAACACATCTCTTTTATATTTGATGTATTTATCTCAGTTATATATTTATTTTAAATATTAACCCATAAATAATTTAAACCCATATTATATATTTACTAAAAAAATTGGGAAATACATTTACATTTCTATATTTGTGATTTTTTTTTAATAATATTTAAATATATTTAAAAAATTGAAATTAACAATTTTTTTTATACATAAAAGGGAAAAAGCCCGATAAATTAATTAACAATGTTTTGTTGGCTATAAAAATTGTGCAACATGGATAAAATATTTCCTATAATAAATAATTATGTTTATATATTTATTTTCAAAATACTTAAAGAGTAATAAATATGAAATATGGAAAATATATGCATAATAAATGTACTCATTTCAATATTATAATATTCTTTAAATAAATTTAATATTTTATTTGTATATTTTAAAAATAATATTATGTATTTATTTAAATAATACTCATATTCATATACATCTACTATTTAGTTTATATATTTCTTCAATTTTTGAATATTTATGGATTTGAAATAAATATTTTTTATGTATCTATTCAATTTTTAATAAATATATAATTGAGGGTAGAGATGGCAATGGGTATCCGTAGACACAGGTAATACTCTCCCACTACCGCCCCATTTAATAAATATGATATATGTACTCGTCCATATCCGTGTGGGTATGCGTGAATTTTGAGATACCCACAGATATCAAACGGATATCTACATATACTATTTTTAAAATATTTTTATTAAAAATATATATATTTAATTAAATATTTATCTCTATCAAAGGCAAAAAAATATTTTTAAATAAAACTATAATGATAGTAGTAACAAAAATAAATAACATTATTTATATTTCTTCTTTTATCAAATAAATAAACTCAACAAAATAATAATAATTACATATTCAACCAAAGAATTATACTAATATATAATTATTATAATTATTATAATTATTTATATCAAACAAATTAATATTTAAGTAATTTTGCTAATTATTAACGGATACAGATACCCGCGGATACGGATACCATCAAATGAATATCTCTGCCCGTAAGGAAACAAGTAAGTAAATATCCATTTGTTTTACCTGTGGATATCCATTAAACCATCCAACTCGTACATGTGACGGATTTTATCAGCAGTTATCATGTGTATGGGTTTTTTTTACCATCCCTAACCGAGAGAAATACATAGGGATGATAATGGACAGGGTACTACAATACTCTTCCTCATACCCGCAAATTGAAAAACTCCTCGTACCCAAACCCGCATGGGGATGAATATTCATGTCCGTACCCGCACCCTATGGGTACCTCAATACCCATACAAACTAAATCAATTACAAAATATAATATAATTTAATTTTTTTTAACAATATTGAAAAAAGTATAGATTTTATTGTTAATTTAAAAAATAAATAAACACTTTTATTAAAATGTGTAATGATTTAATAGCCATATATTTTTTCTTACAAAATTGATAAACATGCATTTTCATATAATAATATAAATATGTAGTGCGGGTATGGGACGAGGCGGGTAGTAAGATACTAGTGTCTGCACCTATACCTGCTTATTTTAATGGGTAATTATCTATGCCCGTATCCGTATCCATTTTGCGAGTTTTTACCTTATCCACTATAGGCATATTTTGCGGATACCCGTAGGGTGTGAGCCAAATTGCCTTCCCTAAAAATACATCAAAAAAGTTATCAAGAGGAGTTTTTATGTAAGATCAATGAAAATATAATTTATTTATTTTAGATATATTTATGTTATATATTAATATTTTTATATATTTCTTTAATAATTATATTTATTTGGCATATACATGCCATGTTTATTTTGTATTTATTAATATATATTTTTTTACTAACATTTCGAAATGGTAATGTAATAAATATTTTTGATATTATTTCAAATAAATATACTCATTTGAAATTTAAAATAATATTATTGAAATAAATATAATGTTATTAAATATAAAAAAAATGTAACTGAAATATGAATTATAACAAACCTGTTATGTAATATATATTTTTTGAGCAAAATAAATCGCAACAAATGAAATGGTTTAGTGGTAAAGTCAAATGTGGAATGCATGTAAAAGATGAGTATTAACCTATAATGATTTTAAAAATCTAATTTATTTTTAGTTTTTTTATTTAACAAATATAATTAATCAGGAATTATTTATTCTATCCTATAACAATATGTATATTCTTTCTAATTATTTAATATTTTGTAATATATTTTATTCCTTGATGTAACTATTTAAATTATTTATACATTTTGATAAAATGTTATGTATATTATTATTACAATAAAATTGCAAATAATATTCTATTTTTATTTTTATTTTTCTTTTAAAATTTTTTTAAAAAAAATTATAATTAAGAAAGATTTTGACCTTACCTTTAAATTTATTATTTAAAACTTTAGCTTTTTAAAATTATTTTATGCCAAAAAAAAGTTAATTAAAAAATATTACATAGAATATTGTTTCTGTGTAGTAACTTAGGGTATGTTTGAAGTGATGGAATGTAATGGAATGGTATAAATTAATGTTCTATTATTTGGATTGATTAAAAACGGGTGAAATGGAGCAGAATCGATCCATCTCATTCCATCACTTTCCTTCATTTTTTATATCCTCTGATTTGGATGGAATGACAAAATCTCTCTATTCCATCATAAAATACACAAATAATAGAATAACATCTTTATTTCATTTTGCTCTACTCTATTCTGTTTCATTCCACTCCGTTCTATTATGCTTAGTTCGTTTTACAATATCCAAACATAGCCTTAACGACCGTCATATTTATATTTATACAAGTCTTATTTTAATACTTTTAATTATAATGACAAATGAGTTATTGAGAGTTTTAAAAAAATATAACTTTTGATTGATATAAAATGAATTATATATAAAGAAATTTAATAATTTAAGACCATCTTTTACTAGGAAATCTAAATAAAAGATAAAAAATTTATTCTATATGATATTGTTTTTCAGCTTTAAGAATAAAATATCACTCTCACTAGTTCTATATATATAAAAAAAATTAAAATTCATTAAATAACCAATGTATCTGGTCAATATACTATTGAGATACATTGAATGTTCAATAAATCTAATAAACAAACTTTTTCTTATAAATACGACAATCGACGAATTATTATCTTTTCATTATACACACACATAGTGTTATGGTATCCATCCACATTCAGGGGCGAATATAGAGGGGTATAGGGTATTCCCTGGAATACCCTTTATTTTTTTAATTTTTTACCAATTTACTCTCCCCTATTTTAACCCTTTTTGTTACTGCACTTTGTTACTTTAGGTTTAACAAAACAACAACACTTTTACTCTCAGTCCAGAGCCAAATAAGCTTGCTCCTTCAAATGGGTTTTGTGTTTATGTTTCACTTAATGGTTGAGATTTTATCTTTGACAAATAATTTGTCACAATCATTGCAAATGGTGGATCAAGATATTATGCATGCCATGAAACTTTTCCAAATATGCAAGAAAAAATTGTAAAAATTTAGAGATGGTGGATGGGAAATACTTTATGAGCAAGTTGTGGCTTCTTGTGGTAATGTTGAAATTGAGTCTCGGTATGTGAAAGATAAGAAATCCAAATGACTTTCTCATTTTGTTACAAATTTTTATTATTTCAAGAATGATTGCTTCTTACATGTCATAGATGTGGTATTGAGAGAGTTGAATGATCGGTTTACACCTGAAAATACTGAGTTGATCAATTGTGTTGCTTGCTTGAGTGCTTGTTATTCATTTGAATCATTTGACGTTAAATCACTTGTGAGATTGGCAAGATTGTACCCATATGACTTTGAGGATCTTACAGATAAGGAATTGTCTAGTGAGTTGGAGACTTCTATTGAGAGTGTCAAGATGAACAATCACTTTTCCAATTTGACTGGCATCTTGGAACTTTGTAGGACTCTTGTTCGAACAAATAAGCATAAGACATTTAGGTTTGCGTACACACTTATCAAACCAGCACTGTCCTTACCGGTGGCCACTGCAAGTGTTGAGCGAGTATTCTCGGGATGAATTATGTTAAGAATGAGTTGAGAAGTAGAATGGTTAATCCACTACTAAATGATTGCTTAGTGACATTTGTGGAGAAAGAGGTGTTCAATACAATCAATGATATGGATATCATCAAGTGTTTCCAAGGAATAAACAAGAGAAAAATGCATTTACGAATAGACTAGAATATTTTCTATTTTTGAGTTGTAATTGAAATACTAGTACATTTTTTTAAGTAATATTATCATATTTCTTGTCCTTAATTTTTTCATAAATTTTTTCTATATTTTATTTTCATTATGGGAATCCCCTAGATTTTGGTCCTGGCTCCGCCCCTGTCCACATTCAAAACACATTTAAATCATGGCTTCCAATTTTTGTCTACTTTTGTTGTTCTCCTATATTACAACACTTCATTTCATTATTTTAACATTGGCTCGGTCTGATAATTACATCATCCACATGGATTTATCAGTTATGCCAAAAGTATTCTCAAATCAACATAGTTGGTATCATTCCATTCTTTCTCAGGTTACTACAATCAACAATAATCTCAATTCTCCTCCATCTAAAATGATTTATACATACACTAATGTTATGAACGATTTTAGTGCAAATCTATCACCTCAAGATCATGAATCTCTCAAAAACTCTCAATACCTGATTTACCCTTGAAACTTCACACCACATACTCACCTCAATTCCTTGGCCTTAATCCATACAAAGGGGCATGGCCACCTTTTAAGTATGGCAAAGATGTCATTGTTGGTGTAATTGACACTGGTGTTTGGCCAGAAAATGAAAGTTTCAAAGATGATGAAATGATTGAAATACCTTCAAAATGGAAAGGGAAATTATGTAAATTTGATAATTCCAATCATTCATTATTTGTGCAACAAGAAACTCATTGGAGCTAGATTCTTCAACAAAGGGTTCTTGGCACGATTTCCCAAAAATAGTTCAACAGTCATGAACAACACACGTGACATACAAGGCCATGGAACCCACACTTCATCAATTATAGGAGGAAGCAAAGTTGATGGTGCAACTTTTATTTGGTTATGCAAATGGAACAACAAGAGGAATAGCTTCATTATCTAGACTAGCCATATACAAGACTACAGGTGCAAGATCTGGTGGAGCAGTACCATCTGATGTACTGGCTGCAATTGACGCTGCAATATCAGACGTTGTCGATATTATTTCAATATCAATGGGCACCAAGGAAGTACCCTTCTATGAAGATTCTATTGTAATAGCAACATTTGCATCCATGGAAAAAGGTATTTTTGTTTCTGTAA
Organism: Vicia villosa; assembly: GCF_029867415.1. NCBI lineage: Eukaryota > Viridiplantae > Streptophyta > Magnoliopsida > Fabales > Fabaceae > Vicia > Vicia villosa. The sequence goes on along the minus strand of NC_081186.1, from coordinate 109,380,034 downwards.
TAGCAGGTAATCATGGACCTGGCTTTCAAACTATTCAGAATGGAGCACCTTCATTGGATCTCAACTACCCTTCTTTTATTTCTTTTACCGATAGTGAAAATTCTTCTTCAAAAATAATACAACAGTTTTACAGAATAGTTAACAATGTTGCTGAAGGACAAACAACTTATGTTGCTAACATTACACCAATTAAAGGGTTCAACATAAGTGTTATCCCAAATAAGTTGGTATTCAATAAGAAGAATGAGAAAATAAGCTTCAAGTTGAAGATTAAAGGCTCAATAATTACACAAAATGATGAAGTAGTTTTTGGGTACCTCGCTTGGGAGGATGGGAATCATGTGGTAAGAAGCCTGTTGTGAAAAGCGACGTTAAGAACAAAATATAATAGGGAATTAGGGAAGATAAAAAGAACACAAGAATTGATTATAACTTCTATTCTTTTACTTTCTCTTAAAACAAGATTACAAGTTTACAAGAATAACAAATAACCTCTCTCACCCTAAATTAGGATTTGCAGCTTAGCAATGATGAGATACTAGTATGCTATTTATAATAAAACCTAACATACTAACTAATGGGATTTTTCCACAAGGTCCATTACACAAGCCAACTTAATAAATAAGCTAACTTAACAAATTAGGATTTAAACACTAAACCTAATTTAACATGTGTCATACCCCAAAATTTGCCCGTGCTATTTTTCATACACAAAACCAAATCATAAGACAAAGCTCCAAAACACAGTCTCCCACACAGAAGTTCTAAACTAGGGTTTGAATAATTCAGAGGAAAATCATTGAATCAATGGCTCAAGGTGGTTCCATAGGGTCACTAACATCCCAAAGTATCTCCATATAAAGTTTCAAGTCAAACAGAGCAAATTTAGTCCCTCAAATCCTGATTAGGTCAACAGTCGACTCCCAAGGGCAAAACAGTCATTTCAAGCCAAAATACAGTCAAAGTTCAAGATATTTGGTCAACAACATCCTCAAATCATCATTTGATCAAGGGTTGATCATGATGATGCAAGGAAAGATCAGAGAAGTCAAAAGTCAAGAGTTACTATTTTGGGCATGAACTGAAAAAGTCAACCAAACTTTGAAAATTCACCAAATATTCATACTTCATCAGAAAAATTCCCACCAAAGCTCATTTTGAAGAGAATTCATTCCTCTATCCAATTGTCCAAGAATTAGAGCCCACAGGTCAATGGTTTAAGAATTATGGCCTCGTACATTATAAGTTCTTTTCAAAAGTCAACAAAAAGACACTTTTTTCAAAAGCTCATAAAATAAAAATGGAAAATGATTTTGATATGAGACCAAAGGCATTGCATAAAGGACTCTCTAAGGTTTCCAAAATGTCCTAGAACACCTCCATACCTCAAAAATTGAGAGAGATAGGCCTTCTTAAAGTTGAGCTATTTTGGAGGGAAAAATGTGAAAGAATTTAATTATTTTTGCAAAGAAGCCCAACTTCCCATGACCCAAACTTGATCTCCAAGATATCCATGGCCCTAAATCTGAATGCCACGAATTTTGAAATATTTATTTAATTTTATATGCATTTTTAATCATTTAAAAGTGATTTTAATTCATAAAAAATTAAGTAAAGATCAAATATTCAACCAAAAATCCAATTCCAATCAAATCCAATTTACATTTAACTCAAAAAACCAATCAAATTTCGTGCATATTCTATGTGGAAATTTATGGAAAAATTGGATCAAAAACTTGTCCATAATTAGAAAGATTTCATATGAATTCAATCAAATTTCTCCAACTACCAATTCAAAGATTTGACAAGATTTATTCTGTTTATATTAACCCTAATCCATCACATATAAGTAGCAAGCAATTGAAGACCCCTAACTCACGAAGATCTGCAGCACAAGAACCCTAGTTCGAGTTCAAAAAATCTCAAGAAAGTGAGATTCGGTTTTGGGATTTGAGGAGAATTCAGTCCAGTCTGAGGCTTCTAAAACGTTCCTGGTGCCTCATTGAAGCAATTCCAATCGTCGCACGCGATCAACAAGCCAAGAACAGAGCTCTATTACTCACGGTTTGCAAGCTTTAAAATCCACTTCGTTTTCATAGAATCATGGCATATACATACTTTTTAATTGCATATTATTGATTGTTGTGAGGTTCTGATCGATTCTGGGTATTTAATTTGTTGCTTGGGTGGTTGAATCGAGATACGCCATGAACGGGATTTAGGGTTTGTTTTTGGGGATTACTTTTGCAGGTACAATTAGGGCAAATTGATGCCATCATTGAAATCGCAAGGACAAAACGAGTTGAACTACGGTTTCTTTTTTTATTTTCTGTACATGTATGAGTGTTTTGGTAAACAGCAGGTGTTATATGTGAAGGCTTTTATAGCACGCGTAATGCAAGCGCTGTAAAAGATCACTTGCAGGAATTCTGTGGAGAAGATGACATCGTGTCATCTCGTCATTGGCCAAGCGAAGCGCGCGCAGGGATTTCAAAATCCAGGGATCGGACGCGTTAAGATGTACGCGTTATCGTGTTCCTTCAATCCAGCGGCCGTACGATCTTCTCCATCTCATCAGGCTTTCAATCCAACGCAAGGCAAGCTGAGGGCGCATCATGGACTGCACGCGCGCGCCACATACGATCACAGCTAAGTATTTTGCAATTTTTTTTTTATTTTTAATTATGCAACCTTTTATTTTGTTTATTTATATATATATATATATATATATATTTTGTTTTTATTTCTTTTTCTCTCTTTAAACTTATATAAAAACTATAAAAATTTTGTTATAAAAAATATATTTTTTATGCATTTATTATTTGTTTATTTTTATTAAGTATTTATATTATTATTAAAATACTTATATTCATACTAAAATGCATATTTAATTCACCAAAATTCTAAAATTTCCAAAAAAAAATATATTTTTGTTCCCGATTAAATTATTTTGTCCCGATTTAATTAATTAGGTCGCGAGACCAATAATTAATTAAATCATTTGTTTTTTTATTTTTTTTATTTAAATTCGTACCCTAATCAGGGTTTACGAGATCATGCCATACACTTGAATATTTCTTTTCTGTGCATTATCAGGGTTAGCAACATGATTCGTCCCGAGCACGCGCCTTCAACAAACCTCAAAGATAAGTGTTCTATTCTGTTTAATTTTAATTATACTTAAATTAATTTACTTTTAGGGTTTGCTTTGCCTTCACCTATTTTCTGCCTTGTTTCAGGGTCAATCCTAAAGGCGCCTAACAACCATATCAGATCAAATTCGAATCAAAGCTAAGTATTCCCTATTTATTCATTATTAGTTTATTTCTCTTTCATTTTATTTACGTTAACCCTGATTATCTTCGAATTAATAATACACTCACGCCTTGTTCCTTGTCTGTTCTAATGATCAGAGTCAATGTTTCTGATAAACCCTTGCCCTCAACCCTGTCAGGCAAACACCAAAGCTAAGTACACTCTCTCTGTTTTATCTTTATTTCATTATTTTATTTTTCTTAATTAATGAAGTCTGCCCTCGAACCGATTATGCACTCACCTTCAATTTTCTGTTTCTTCTTTTTTTGTCAGGTTTATCAATTGCCAAAGCTACGTTACTGGTAACCCTGTCTTAATATTTTCTCTGTATTATTATTACTTATGCCAAACCCTATTAAGGGATCCGCTGGTTACAATTCCCCTCTCCTCCGCTGGTTTCATTTTCCCCCTTCCCTTTATTGCTTTATATTATCATGTACTGCGTGGTTAGTAATTTAGGGAGTGCAAGATTGTAATTAACCTAGAATCACTAATTTACAAGATAATATAATTTGAATTGAATCACGTGATTGATGCACACACGCACGCTTTTTGGGTAACCCTCTCTGTTGCCTTGTTGCCTGTTGCCTGTTGCCTTTGTGTTTTGCAGAATAAGCCATGTCCCTCGAATTCGAGGATACCTCAGCCATGTTGCCTCGATAAAAAGGTCACGACCCTAATGATGCTGCCTTCGATACACAAATGACCTCGACCCTCGGATGTTGCCTACGGAAAAAGGCTGAGGTATCTTCTGGCTGCCTACGAAAAGGCTTATTCTGATCCTTGCCTTAGACTACCTGCCCTTCTATGGCATGGGACAGTCTTATGGCAAAGGATGCTTCGATGACCCTTCAACCTCCAAACGAAAGGCTTCCTGCCCTCTTATGGCAAGGATAGACCCTTTCATTCTAAAAGGCAAAAAGAGACCTATCACCTGAGTTTAAGGTAATTGCCCCTAATTGCCTTGCAATGCTCAAACCTTTTTGTTATATTCTTTCTCATAATTTTTCAAAAGGGCAACGCTTATTCACAAGCTAAAGTCCCTATCTTTTTCATCTACTTTTTTCTGAAAACGAGCAAGCAAAGCAATTAAGAGCCCATGGAAAACCATGGATGCAAAGGGTGCCTTACACCTTCCCTTTGCATAAATTACCCCCCGAACTTAGATTTCTTTTAAAAGGTTTTTTTCTGTTTCTTTTTGCCTTTCCGAATCTGTTTGGATAAAATAAAAGTCGGTGGCGACTCTTGCTTACCGCGACATTCCGATCGATAAAAAGTCAGTTCACCGTATTACAGAACTGGCGACTCTGCTGGGGAATAATTTTCGATAAAAGAGGGGTTACCTTAAAAGTTTAGGATTCATTTAAATGTTTTCTATTGTTTGCTTTGTTTGATTTAATTTTACAGGGCTGTTTTGGGTATTCTGTTGTGTGAAAGATCCTAACCCGGATCTGAGTACCTTAGGTATATGGCATGAGATCAAGGAGACTGCACAGCGTATACTGATGTGGTTGATCTGATGGCCATCGTTAGTGTGACACATTGGTTTGTCCTGGTGTTCCTTGGGATCCGACCTGAGGAAATGCTTGGCTGCCGCGTGGTGTCATTAAGCACTAATTCGCCCTTAGAACCTTAGTCGAACTTGACTTTGGCCCTTTAGAAAGTAGCGAGATGGCTGGCTTTGGTTCCGACTGAAGTTGGTTGATACTCGAAGCTACACTCATATGGACTGGACTTTCAGGACCTTTTCGGTTGGCGATTCGATTGCCGAACTGAGATAAGCGCCTTCGAGAAAGGTCAATGATATGAGCTCCCTAGAACCCGATCTTTATATAGGACAGGTTTGAACCGACTAAACTTCAGGGGGAGGGTACGCACCTCTGGACTACATGCAAGCCTAACCTTAAGGCAAAATTGTGTGACTTGTTTGTGTTTGTTATTTACTTGACATCATGACATCATAAACATCATAAGCATCATAACATCATGACTAACCATTCGTGGACCAAGGAATTCATCTTTGTTCTGTTTTGTAGGTCATGGAGACTAGAAACACCATTCGAGTTAACTTTGTGAAGATACCTTCCGAACTGAAAGAATTGGTATTAGAGATTCCTGGAGGTTCCCGATTCTCTGAAAGACATGGTCTCTTGCCCAGTTTAGTTACTTCAGGTTTTGACGAAGAAATGATGAGTGTACTATTTCAATTCTTCGATCCCGAGCATCATTGTTTTACTTTCCCGGATTATCAGCTGGTGCCTACTATGGAAGAGTTTGCTGACATACTTGGACTCCCCATCCGAGATCAGATTCCGTTCACTGGTTTGGAAGAAATTCCAAAATTAGAAGTTATCGCTCCCGCTTTACATCTTAAGAAGTCTGATATTGATGGTCATTGGGAAACCAGAAGTGGAGTCAAGGGATTCCTCGCTAAGTTCTTATTCGGAAAAGCTCGCATGTTCTTGAAGTCCATGAGTTATCAAGCCTTCGAAGACATATTAGCTTTACTCATTTATGGTTTGGTATTATTCCCTAATCCTGATCAGTTCATTGATGTGCACGCCATAAAGATATTTCTGACACGCAATCCAGTTCCTACCTTGCTTGGAGATATCCTACACTCTCTTCACACTCGTACTATGAAGAAGCGAGGGACTCTTATGTGTTGCATACCTTTGTTATCTAAGTGGTTTATTTCGCACTTGCCTCGCTCAGTAATGAGGAACGACCAAAGGTTGAAATGGCACAAGAGAATAATGTCACTTTCACATTCTGATATCCGTTGGCTGTCTTTATCCAAGGAGAGTTTCACCATGATCGACCGTTGTGGACAATATCCTAATGTGCCTTTACTTGGCATACGAGGGGGTATCACTTATAATCCTTGCTTGGCTTTACGACAATTTGGTTACGCTCGAAGAGATGGCCCTCACCATATGCTTATACGAGGGATTGTGTTTGATTATGAAGATGATACTCAGAATCACCGCCGGAAGTTCATACGAGCTTGGGATATGGTAAATAGAGTTGATAACAAAAGCTTGGGACAAAGAAACTCCATTCCTTTGGGGCCTTATCTTAGATGGGTGCGCACTCGTGCTCAACGTCTCGTCATGCCTTATCCATATGTCCTACCTGTGATAGTAGAGCCCGATTGCGAGGAAAAAGTTCCTCAAGTTATTGCTCATCCAGACATGCCAACTGACATCGAAGAATTAAAGAGATCTTGGATTCAATTAAAGGAAGAAAGAGACACTTTTGAAGCTCAGTTTCGTGCTAAAGAAAAGAAAGTATTAGAGCTCACAAGGCTACTTCAAGCGGAGCAAGGCATCAACAACTTCATCGGTTCAAAAAGGAAGCGTCCATGGGAGACTTGAAGACTTTTATTATTATTTTATTCCTAGTTTATATTTTCTTTATTGTAAAAGATACAAATAAAACGAATTGCAAAATTATTTCCCTTAAGTATTATTAATAAAGTTTCTTTTGTTTTGTTTTAAACAAATTTGAATTCCAAGGTCCTCGAAACATTGCATATGCATAAATCATATCATTCATAAACATAGCATCACAGGTTTCGTAAAATAAATGCCTCATCTTTGTGCTGTTTATTTCAGTAACAAAGATGGATCTCGAACAATCTGTCAAAGCTCTCCAAGCTCAGAATGCTGAATTTCAAACTCTGATCCTGACCCTAGCCAATGGGCAAAACGAACTGAAAGCCCTTCTGACTAAGAAGGAAAAGAAGACTCAGAAGCCCAAAGGAGTGATCAATCTGGGAAGAAGGTTCAAAGGTCGTCCCAGGAGGGCCGAAGATGCTGAAATCCCTAAGAATGAGGAAGATGAAGAGAGAGATGATCTCAGTGTCAAGAACAATCAGGGAAGCCATGTAGGTTCTGATGGTGAAGAAGAAGAAGAAGAAGACGAGTATCCCCGAGACGAGGATTACGCTGATGAGAAGTATAGGCTACTGGAAGAGCGTCTGAGAAGCGTGGAAATTCAGAAGGTACCTGGGTTGGACTTTGAAGAATTAGGACTCGTTCCTGGGGTCGTTATTCCTCCGAAGTTCAAGACTCCAGTTTTTGCTAAGTATGATGGAATTTCCTGTCCTAAGATGCACTTGAGGTCTTACGTAAGGAAGATTCAACCTCACACTGCTGATAAGAGGCTCTGGATCCATTTCTTTCAAGAGAGTTTATCTGGAACTCAACTCGAATGGTATTATAAGCTGGAAAGTGCTAGCGTCCGTACATGGGAAGATTTGGTTGTGGCTTTCTACAAGCAATACCAATATAACTCTGATCTTGCACCGACTCGCATGCAACTTCAAAGCATGTCCATGGGTCCTAAAGAAAGTTTCAAGGAGTATGCCCAAAAATGGAGAGATTTAGCTGGAAGAGTCCAACCTTCTTTAAATGATAGAGAGTTGGTAGACATGTTCATGGGCACACTAACTGGGCCGTTTTATAGTCACTTGCTGGGAAGTTCTTCATCTGGATTTACTGAGCTCATCTTAACTGGAGAACGTGTAGAGAATGGTATTCGAAGTGGAAAAATCCAAGTGGGTTCAGCCTCTGGTACTACAAGGAAGCCATATCAAGGGAGAAGTGAGTCAAATGCTATTCATAGTCAAAAGGGCCGTGGTAAGGATGATCAGAATCAGTCTGTTGGTGCCGTCCTCATCTCTGCACCAATATCCCAACAAGCTCCTAGACAAGATTACCAACGCAAGACTGATAGACCAAGGAGGCAATTCACCAAGATCAACATGCCTCTATCTCAAGTTCTGCAACATCTGCTGAAAGCCAACCTAATCACTCTGAGAGACCCGCCCAAAAGTGTTACTACCACATCTCCAAATTATGACCCTAAGGCCAAATGTGCGTATCATTCTAATAGTCCTGGGCACACTACCGATAATTGTTGGGCGTTGAGAAATAAGGTTCAAGACATGTTGGAAGCTGGTGAAATTGAGTTCGACGCTCCTGAGACCCCTAATGTCATCACTGCTCCAATGCCAAAGCATGACCATACTGTTAATGCCATTATGGACACAATCCATGTCTATGATGTGAGGGACCTGTCAACTCCTCTCCCCGACATCAAGAGAAGGTTGTTGCGGGCTGGTTTATTTCCAGGTTGCGACCCTGGCTGTTATTACTGTGCACTCATACCCGAGGGTTGTGAGAACCTGAAAAGAGGCATCCAAGGCTGGATGGATCGTGGCACTATCAGATTTGAGAAGACTCCCACTATTGAAGAGTTGTGTGAGGGTTTCTCCCGTGGTTTGAAGTTCGAAGATGTATCTGTGATCTCTAAAGTACCACTAAAGATCCCTACCAAGGCTCCTTTCAAGATTTCTGCTGAACCCCGTGGGGCTCCGATCGTTATCACTAAACCTGGTCCTATGCCATACTCATCTGACAAAGCTATCCCTTGGAATTATGGTTCCGAGGTCTATGTGCAAGGAGTTAAGCAAGAACTTGAATTTGATAAGGTTTCTGAAGATGTCAATCCTGATGTAGGAAACATTGCTGGAACTAGTAAGGTGACGAGGAGTGGAAGGGTGTTTTCTCCAGAGATCTCCCCAAAGGTTACTTCACCTACCATTACTATCACCCCGAATGCTGACACTCATGGTAAAGAACCGCTGCCTGAACCTGAAACTGTCACTAGAAATGCGCCATCTGAAGAAACAAATGAGTTCCTGAAGTACATCCGCAAGAGTGATTATGATATTGTTGAACAAATGGGGCATACTCCTTCCAAGATCTCTATGCTGTCGCTCCTGAGTTGTTCAAAGACCCATGCCAAGGCTATGATGAAATTTCTAGAGGCTGCCCATGTGCCGCAAGAGATTTCTGTCACTCAACTCGAGAACTGTATGGCGAACTTAACAACTGATAACTACCTTGGGTTTTCTGATGCTGATCTAAGCCCTAGTGGGAGGAATCATAACAAGGCACTGCATATCTCCATTGAATGTGGTGGTATACTAGTTGATGATTGTCACTGTGCATGGTGAAGATGAATATTTGGTAAGTTTCGTAGATGAAACCAAGTATCTTGAGTTCACTGGAGAGACATTTGAATCACCCCGCATAGCACATGAATGGAAGCTTGAACCAGTTCCAGAAACTAAACATGTCTACACTCCCCCTAAAATTACTGGGGATATTCCTACAATGGCTTCCCTGAAAGACGCTAGGGCCGTGGTAGAAGAAGGTGGCTGCACTATCTGGGGGCAATTACCTGACATCCCATACAAATCCAACAAATGGGGTTTAGGCTGCACTGCTAAGGATCAGAAGGGAACACCACCTCCTCGTTCAGAAGACTTGAAACATCACTTCATCAGCAAGGGAGTTAATGCCATTGAAGAAGACGAAGATAATCACAACCTGGACAAGTGGATCTCCCCTACATCAGACAAAGGGCTGGACAACTGGAAGGCCGAGGACATTGTTTCTATCTCCTATAGTCAGGAGTAATTGCCACTCTTAGTTTATTTCCTGCTTTTATTTCATTTCCAACTTTAATTCTTGTACTTCAATAAAGACAATAAACTCTAAAGCCATGTGTCCTGCCCGAGGCACAATGGTCCACTTGTTAGGGCTTGTCATTTCATAAGCATATTTTCATTCAATAAAACATTGGACGTTTCGTATTCAAATTGTGTGTTTGCCTTTATTTTTCTTTTATTTACTTTTTATAGCTATGCGTTCTCACACACACCCACATAATACACTGCAGATCCACATTCACTCTGGATCCTGTTGATAACGATTCTGCTATTGCTAAATATGACTTTGAAAATCCGATCTATCAAGCTGAGGATGAAGGTGAGGAAGGTTGTGAAGTGCCTAGAGAACTTGCCCGTTTATTAGAGCAAGAAGAAAAGACTATACAGCCGCACGAAGAGCCAATTGAAGTTGTCAACATAGGTACCGATGAAGAAAAGAAAGAAATCAAGATAGGGGCTGAATTAGAGGATGCTGTCAAGCAAAGGTTGATTCAGATGTTACGAGACAATGTTGAGATCTTCGCTTGGTCATACGAAGACATGCCTGGGCTCGACACTGATATTGTGGTTCATCGTTTACCTATCAAAGAAAATAGTCCTCCAGTTAAACAAAAGTTACGAAGAAGCAGACCTGACATGGCTCAGAAAATCAAAGAAGAGGTCGAGAAACAATTCAACGCTGGGTTCCTGAAAGTAGTGAGTTATCCGCCATGGATCGCCAATATAGTGCCCGTACCAAAGAAAGATGGAAAAGTCAGAATGTGTGTAGACTATAGAGATTTGAATCGAGCAAGTCCTAAAGATGATTTCCCACTACCACATATTGACATCCTAGTTGATAGCACTGCACAATGCAAGGTTTTCTCTTTTATGGATGGTTTCTCAGGTTACAATCAGATTAAGATGGCACCCGAAGATATGGAAAAGACGACATTCACTACGCCTTGGGGCACTTTCTGTTACAAAGTCATGCCATTTGGGTTGAAGAATGCTGGGGCAACTTACCAACGTGCAATGGTAGCCTTATTCCATGACATGATCCACAAAGAAATAGAGGTCTATGTCGATGACATGATTGCAAAGTCCAACACTGAGGAAGAACATCTGGCCCATTTACAGAAATTGTTCGATAGGCTGAAGAAGTATAAATTAAGACTAAATCCGAACAAGTGTACCTTTGGCGTAAGGTCTGGTAAGCTGCTGGGTTTTGTTGTTAGTAGCAAAGGTATCGAAGTTGATCCTGCAAAAGTGAAAGCCATACAAGAAATGCCCGCTCCACGAAACGAGAAAGAAGTTAGAGGATTCCTGGGTCGATTAAATTACATTGCTAGATTTATCTCTCATTTGACCGCTACTTGTGAGCCAATCTTCAAATTACTAAAGAAAGATCAAGTAGTGAAATGGAACGACCAATGTCAAGAAGCCTTTGACAAGATAAAAAAGTACCTGCAAGAACCTCCGATCATGATACCACCAGCTGAAGGAAGACCTCTAATTATGTACTTAACAGTGTTAGAGAATTCGATGGGGTGCGTACTGGGGCAACATGACGAGTCTGGTCGAAAAGAGCATGCAATATACTACCTTAGCAAAAAGTTTACCGACTGTGAAACAAGATACTCACTGCTCGAGAAAACTTGCTGCGCTTTGGCTTGGGCTGCTCGCCGACTGAGACAGTATATGTTGAACCATACCACTTTATTGATTTCTAGAATGGATCCTATCAAATATGTGTTCGAAAAACCCGCTCTCTCTGGACGAATAGCAAGATGGCAAATGATACTAACAGAATACGACATCCAATATACAACACAGAAAGCAATCAAAGGTAGTGTGGTAGCAGATCATTTGGCGCAACAAGCGGTAGATGACTACCAATCGATGAATTTTGAATTTCCAGATGAAGATGTGATGCTGGTTACTGACTATAAGCAACCTGGCCCGGAGGAAGGACCTGAACCAGGATCCCGATGGACTATGGTTTTCGATGGAGCTTCGAATGCACTTGGTAATGGCATTGGCGCCATAATTGTCTCTCCTGCTGGTGGACACACCCCATTCACCGCAAGATTATGTTTCGACTGCACCAACAATATGGCTGAGTATGAAGCGTGTATCTTGGGGCTCAGAGCTGCTATCGATTTAAGGATCAAATTCCTGGAAGTGTATGGGGATTCAGCACTAGTAATCAGCCAAATCAGAGGGGAATAGGATACAAAACATCCTAATCTCATACCCTACAAGGAGTTCGTACTATCCTTAATTCCATATTTTGAAGAGATTACTTTCGAACATATTCCCCGAGAAGAGAATCAGCTGGCCGATGCGTTAGCTACTATGTCATCTATGTTCAAAATCAATTGGGATAATGAGGCTCCTATAGTTATCATTGAAAGACATGACGAACCCGCATATTGTTATGAGATAGTTGACGACGAGGCTGAAGAGAAACCATGGTTTTACGAAGTAAAAAGGTACCTCGAGACTCAAGAATACCCTGAAGGGGCATCCATTAATGATAAAAAATTCCTAAGAAGATTCGCATCCAAGTTCTTTCTGAGCAATGGGACTTTATACAAGCGCAACCATGATTCAACTCTGCTTCGTTGTGTGAACAAGAAAGAAGCTGAAAAGATCATGGAAGACATGCATGATGGTACTTTTGGGACCCACTCTAGTGGACATACTATGGCCAAGAAGATTCTAAGAGCAGGTTACTACTGGTCTACAATGGAGACTGACTGTCACCACCATTCAAGAACTTGTCACAAGTGCCAGATATACGCCGACAAAGTACACGTGCCTCCCGTTCCTCTAAATGTACTAACTGCTCCCTGGCCCTTTGCAATGTGGGGCATTGATATGATCGGAGAGATTAAGCCTACCGCTTCTAACGGACATCGTTTCATTCTAGTAGCCATCGACTATTTCACTAAATGGGTAGAAGCTGCTTCATTTGCCTCCGTAACCAAGAATGTGGTGGCTCGATTCATTAAACATAACCTCATCTGTCGGTATGGCATTCCCGAAAGGATCATCACTGATAATGGTACCAATCTAAACAACAAGATGATTACTGAGCTTTGCACACAATTCAATATCAAGCATCACAACTCATCTCCCTATAGGCCAAAGATGAATGGCGCTGTAGAGGCTGCCAACAAGAATATCAAGAAGATTGTGCAGAAAATGACTGTGACTTACAAGGATTGGCATGAAATGTTACCATTTGCTCTTCATGGTTACCGTACCTCCGCACGTACATCAACTGGGGCAACCCCGTTCTCATTAGTCTATGGTATGGAAGCTGTATTACCAATTGAAGTTCAGATACCGTCATTAAGGATCATGAAAGAAGCAGAGCTAGATGAAGATGAATGGATCCAGACTCGACTAGATCAGATAAACTTGATTGACGAAAAGAGGCTCGCGGCTGTTTGCCATGGGCAACTGTATCAGAAACGTATGATCAAGGCATTTAACAAGAGAGTCAAACAACAAGTTTATCGAGTTGGTGACTTGGTCATAAAGAGAATAATTCTACCACAAGGTGATCCTAGGGGCAAGTGGACTCCCACCTATGAAGGACCATTCGTTATCAAGAAAATCTTCTCTGGAGGAGCAATGATACTCACTACTATGGATGGAGAGGACTTCCCGCAACCTGTGAACGCAGACATAGTCAAAAAATACTACGCATAAATATGACCCGCTAGGTCGACGTACCTAGGCAAAAATAAGGGCATCCCGGCAAACCAAAAAGGTTTGGGCAAAAATTAGGGATATATATAAGGAAAAAATGTACACCCGTCAAGTTGAAAACCCGAAAGGGCGACTTGGGCAAAAAAGGGTATCCTGCTAGACCGAAAACCTGAAAGGGCGATCTAGGCAAAAGTTAAGGATTAAGCGTACGACTATGTCTCGTTCCTATCATTCATCAATCAAATACATCTACAACAACAAGTTCAAAGGGTTCAGATCAACTCAATCACTTTTCTCCGACAAGCATGGGATGAGATGCTCGAAGACATAATAGCAATAGCAGAGTGGAAACTCGATAGGATTATTTTTACATAGCTATATTTCTTTTGTTTTTCTATCTTTTCAAAAACACACAATATGTTTCATCTTGCCTATTTATGGCTTTTCTCAATACAATTTACTTCTCTCTTTCAAATTTCTTCTTCTTTTCGAATACGCAAACGTCCAATGATAATTTTGAATGAACATATGCATATGAACATGATTATCATCCATTTTCTTTTTCCAATAGAAATATGTAGTAATCTCTATTAGTAGGAAAAGCAAAGAGACAATGTCCGAAGTAATCAAAAGTCCTCCCACAAATCGATTGACATATATTCATCCCCACAAAGCCGGGTTCACAAGATCATATCCCCACAGAGTAATCATTAAGAAGATATCTTCAAACGCTCCCGATAGAGACATGGCTGCCCAACAGAGTTCACATCTTCAACACAGTCGCTCTCCTCCAACACGATTTATCAATATCTTTATCACCAATCGGGGAACATCAAGTCACTGATCATCTCCAAACAGAAATCATAAATTCCCAGCTGAGCATCTTCAAGACAAGATCAGACAGTACAATTACAAGGACAGAAAGATCTACATAAATCATATTCACATATCATATGTCATAAACATGTTCATACATTGCATACATTACCTCATAATGAACTCATGCATAACATGCAAAAGCTCTCATTTATGTTGAGGGATTCATTACATAACCCATGCATCATGACATTGCATAAATTTAACTTTACCTTTTGCAGAATACAGGTACAAACAAACGAACGAAAACTCCAACTTTCCAAGATCTAATTCATCTACCACGAACGGTAATGACACGATCATTTCCAAGATCTAATTCGGTCACCACGAACGGTACTGACACGATCATTTCCAAGATCTAATTCAGCTACTACGAATGGTACTGACACGATCAACGCTCGAAGATCTAATTCATTTACCACGAACGGTAATGACACGATCACTTTCAAAGTCTAATTCAGCTACTACGAACGGTACTGACACGACAGAAGATCTAATTCAGATACTACGAACGGTACTGACACGGTCAACTCTCAGAGATCTAATTCTATCATCACGAACGGTGTAGACACGGTCACTGGCCTTCCCAGTCTAATTCAGTCACTACGAACGGTGCTGACACGATAAGAGAATCTAATTCTATCATCACGAACGATGAAGACACGATTATCTCCTCAGATCTAATTCTATCATCACGAACGATGAAGACACGATCATCTTTCCAAGATCTAATTCAAGTATCACGAACGATACTGACACGATCAATTCCAAAGGATCTAATTCATCTACCACTAACGGTAATGACACGGCCAACGCGCAAACAACATCTTCTCAAAATTCAACTACCAGATGGCATCCACAAGCCCATCTCCGACAAAAGGCCCTACTTCGAATAGGGCAAATTTCTTGGTATTCTTATGTTCAATCATCTTCCACCTTCAGATACCGACTGGCGCGCAGACCACTCTACATCTTCAGGTTTAAGATAATTGAACAGGGGCAGCTGTCATACCCCAAAATTTGCCCGTGCTATTTTTCATACACAAAACCAAATCATAAGACAAAGCTCCAAAACACAGTCTCCCACACAGAAGTTCTAAACTAGGGTTTGAATAATTCAGAGGAAAATCATTGAATCAATGGCTCAAGGTGGTTCCATAGGGTCACTAACATCCCAAAGTATCTCCATATAAAGTTTCAAGTCAAACAGAGCAAATTTAGTCCCTCAAATCCTGATTAGGTCAACAGTCGACTCCCAAGGGCAAAACAGTCATTTCAAGCCAAAATACAGTCAAAGTTCAAGATATTTGGTCAACAACATCCTCAAATCATCATTTGATCAAGGGTTGATCATGATGATGCAAGGAAAGATCAGAGAAGTCAAAAGTCAAGAGTTACTATTTTGGGCATGAACTGAAAAAGTCAACCAAACTTTGAAAATTCACCAAATATTCATACTTCATCAGAAAAATTCCCACCAAAGCTCATTTTGAAGAGAATTCATTCCTCTATCCAATTGTCCAAGAATTAGAGCCCACAGGTCAATGGTTTAAGAATTATGGCCTCGTACATTATAAGTTCTTTTCAAAAGTCAACAAAAAGACACTTTTTTCAAAAGCTCATAAAATAAAAATGGAAAATGATTTTGATATGAGACCAAAGGCATTGCATAAAGGACTCTCTAAGGTTTCCAAAATGTCCTAGAACACCTCCATACCTCAAAAATTGAGAGAGATAGGCCTTCTTAAAGTTGAGCTATTTTGGAGGGAAAAATGTGAAAGAATTTAATTATTTTTGCAAAGAAGCCCAACTTCCCATGACCCAAACTTGATCTCCAAGATATCCATGGCCCTAAATCTGAATGCCACGAATTTTGAAATATTTATTTAATTTTATATGCATTTTTAATCATTTAAAAGTGATTTTAATTCATAAAAAATTAAGTAAAGATCAAATATTCAACCAAAAATCCAATTCCAATCAAATCCAATTTACATTTAACTCAAAAAACCAATCAAATTTCGTGCATATTCTATGTGGAAATTTATGGAAAAATTGGATCAAAAACTTGTCCATAATTAGAAAGATTTCATATGAATTCAATCAAATTTCTCCAACTACCAATTCAAAGATTTGACAAGATTTATTCTGTTTATATTAACCCTAATCCATCACATATAAGTAGCAAGCAATTGAAGACCCCTAACTCACGAAGATCTGCAGCACAAGAACCCTAGTTCGAGTTCAAAAAATCTCAAGAAAGTGAGATTCGGTTTTGGGATTTGAGGAGAATTCAGTCCAGTCTGAGGCTTCTAAAACGTTCCTGGTGCCTCATTGAAGCAATTCCAATCGTCGCACGCGATCAACAAGCCAAGAACAGAGCTCTATTACTCACGGTTTGCAAGCTTTAAAATCCACTTCGTTTTCATAGAATCATGGCATATACATACTTTTTAATTGCATATTATTGATTGTTGTGAGGTTCTGATCGATTCTGGGTATTTAATTTGTTGCTTGGGTGGTTGAATCGAGATACGCCATGAACGGGATTTAGGGTTTGTTTTTGGGGATTACTTTTGCAGGTACAATTAGGGCAAATTGATGCCATCATTGAAATCGCAAGGACAAAACGAGTTGAACTACGGTTTCTTTTTTTATTTTCTGTACATGTATGAGTGTTTTGGTAAACAGCAGGTGTTATATGTGAAGGCTTTTATAGCACGCGTAATGCAAGCGCTGTAAAAGATCACTTGCAGGAATTCTGTGGAGAAGATGACATCGTGTCATCTCGTCATTGGCCAAGCGAAGCGCGCGCAGGGATTTCAAAATCCAGGGATCGGACGCGTTAAGATGTACGCGTTATCGTGTTCCTTCAATCCAGCGGCCGTACGATCTTCTCCATCTCATCAGGCTTTCAATCCAACGCAAGGCAAGCTGAGGGCGCATCATGGACTGCACGCGCGCGCCACATACGATCACAGCTAAGTATTTTGCAATTTTTTTTTTATTTTTAATTATGCAACCTTTTATTTTGTTTATTTATATATATATATATATATATTTTGTTTTTATTTCTTTTTCTCTCTTTAAACTTATATAAAAACTATAAAAATTTTGTTATAAAAAATATATTTTTTATGCATTTATTATTTGTTTATTTTTATTAAGTATTTATATTATTATTAAAATACTTATATTCATACTAAAATGCATATTTAATTCACCAAAATTCTAAAATTTCCAAAAAAAAATATATTTTTGTTCCCGATTAAATTATTTTGTCCCGATTTAATTAATTAGGTCGCGAGACCAATAATTAATTAAATCATTTGTTTTTTTATTTTTTTTATTTAAATTCGTACCCTAATCAGGGTTTACGAGATCATGCCATACACTTGAATATTTCTTTTCTGTGCATTATCAGGGTTAGCAACATGATTCGTCCCGAGCACGCGCCTTCAACAAACCTCAAAGATAAGTGTTCTATTCTGTTTAATTTTAATTATACTTAAATTAATTTACTTTTAGGGTTTGCTTTGCCTTCACCTATTTTCTGCCTTGTTTCAGGGTCAATCCTAAAGGCGCCTAACAACCATATCAGATCAAATTCGAATCAAAGCTAAGTATTCCCTATTTATTCATTATTAGTTTATTTCTCTTTCATTTTATTTACGTTAACCCTGATTATCTTCGAATTAATAATACACTCACGCCTTGTTCCTTGTCTGTTCTAATGATCAGAGTCAATGTTTCTGATAAACCCTTGCCCTCAACCCTGTCAGGCAAACACCAAAGCTAAGTACACTCTCTCTGTTTTATCTTTATTTCATTATTTTATTTTTCTTAATTAATGAAGTCTGCCCTCGAACCGATTATGCACTCACCTTCAATTTTCTGTTTCTTCTTTTTTTGTCAGGTTTATCAATTGCCAAAGCTACGTTACTGGTAACCCTGTCTTAATATTTTCTCTGTATTATTATTACTTATGCCAAACCCTATTAAGGGATCCGCTGGTTACAATTCCCCTCTCCTCCGCTGGTTTCATTTTCCCCCTTCCCTTTATTGCTTTATATTATCATGTACTGCGTGGTTAGTAATTTAGGGAGTGCAAGATTGTAATTAACCTAGAATCACTAATTTACAAGATAATATAATTTGAATTGAATCACGTGATTGATGCACACACGCACGCTTTTTGGGTAACCCTCTCTGTTGCCTTGTTGCCTGTTGCCTGTTGCCTTTGTGTTTTGCAGAATAAGCCATGTCCCTCGAATTCGAGGATACCTCAGCCATGTTGCCTCGATAAAAAGGTCACGACCCTAATGATGCTGCCTTCGATACACAAATGACCTCGACCCTCGGATGTTGCCTACGGAAAAAGGCTGAGGTATCTTCTGGCTGCCTACGAAAAGGCTTATTCTGATCCTTGCCTTAGACTACCTGCCCTTCTATGGCATGGGACAGTCTTATGGCAAAGGATGCTTCGATGACCCTTCAACCTCCAAACGAAAGGCTTCCTGCCCTCTTATGGCAAGGATAGACCCTTTCATTCTAAAAGGCAAAAAGAGACCTATCACCTGAGTTTAAGGTAATTGCCCCTAATTGCCTTGCAATGCTCAAACCTTTTTGTTATATTCTTTCTCATAATTTTTCAAAAGGGCAACGCTTATTCACAAGCTAAAGTCCCTATCTTTTTCATCTACTTTTTTCTGAAAACGAGCAAGCAAAGCAATTAAGAGCCCATGGAAAACCATGGATGCAAAGGGTGCCTTACACCTTCCCTTTGCATAAATTACCCCCCGAACTTAGATTTCTTTTAAAAGGTTTTTTTCTGTTTCTTTTTGCCTTTCCGAATCTGTTTGGATAAAATAAAAGTCGGTGGCGACTCTTGCTTACCGCGACATTCCGATCGATAAAAAGTCAGTTCACCGTATTACAACATGCTAACAACCCTAGCATCTTCGACACAAGCATGTGAACAACCTTTGACTTCATGCTTAATCCTTTCGAACAAAGAAGCTACCCTTCGACCATGTTAGAGTTTGAGCCAATATCTCACAAATCTCCACCTTGGACCTAACTCTACAACATCAAGGGAACAAACTAGCTTTCTTCATGCAGCTTTATCAACTACATACAGTGGAAAAACTTGCAACTTGGCAATGTCTTTGTGATCATATCAACAGCATTGTCCTCAGTCGAAACCTTCAACACGTGGACTTCTACACACTCGATTACTCCTCTGACGAAATGCAGCCTCACATCAATGTGCTTAGTTCGCTCATGATAGGTTGAATTCTTCGACAGGTGTATTGCACTTTGACTATTACATTTAACAGTGATACCTCGACCTTGAAGTTCCATCTCCTTTGCAAAACCTTCAAGCCACAATGCTTCTTTCACAAATTCAGTGAGAGCAATATATTCTGCTTCAGTAGTTGATAGAGCAACAACCTTCTGAAGTGTTGCTTCCCAACTAATTGTTGTGCCAAACATAGTGAAAACATATCCAGAAATAGATTTTCTAGAACCCATACAACCTGCCTAATCAGAGTCGACATATCCTTTGATTGCTGCTTTACTATCTTCACCCAAGGCTCCACCATAAATTAGGACCCTGTTCAGAGACCCATTTATGTACCTTAAAATCCACTTCAATGCTTGCCAGTGAGCCTTTCTAGGATTCACCATGTACCTACTTACAAGACTTACTGCATATGCTATATCGGGTCTAGTACACACCATAGCATACATCAAAGAACCAACTATATTAGCATATGGGATGCTATTCATATAGGCTCTTTTAACATTAGTACTGGGACACTGATCAATACTCAACTTGAATTGAGGGTTTGTTGGAGTCACAACTGGCTTCGAATTCGACATACCAAACTTTTCGAGAATCTTTCATAGATATGCCTCTTGAGATAAGCATAACTTCGACTTCTTTCTATCTCTTCAAATGTCAATTCCAAGAATCCTGCAAGCAGCTCCCAGATCTTTCATATCGAACTCCTTATTGAGTTCAACCTTCACCCTCATCACATCTTCAACATTGTTGCTTGCTATGAGAATATCATCCACATAAAGCAACAAAATAACAGATGAATTACCAGGTCGAAATCTGAAGTAAACGCAATGGTCGAGCTGACTTCTAATGAAACTTATGCGTGCCATGAACTTGTCGAATCTCCTATTCCACTGTCGAGGAGATTGTTTCAGCCCATATAAAGATCTCTTTAGCTTGCACACATAATCTTCCTTCCCCTTTTCGACATACCCTTCAGGTTGCCTCATCAGGATTGTTTCATCTAGATCACCATACAAGAACGCAATCTTCACATCCATCTGTTCCAGTTCAAGGTCGAACTGTGCCACCATGGAAAGCAACATTCGAATGGACCTATGCTTCACAACAGGAGAAAACACATCATTGAAGTCGACACCTTCTTTCTGAGTGAAACCCCTTGCAACTAACCTTGCCTTGTATCTTTTCGACGTCACTCCTTCGATTCCTTCCTTAACTTTGAAAATCCATTTACAGCTGACAAAACTTGCCCCAACAGGTTTCTTGATCATTTTCCAAGTGTGATTATCATGAAGATATTTCATTTCATCCTCCACGGCCTTCATCCATTCAGTCTTATTTCGACTCCTCATAACTTCTTTGTAGTCTCTAGGTTCTTCGTCTAGAACTTCACTTGCAGATATTAAGGCATAAGTTATAAGATCTGCATACCCAAGTCTCTGAGGTGCCTTGATGACTCTTCACGACCTATCTCTCGACAATAGGTAGTCATCGACAGTTTCCTCATCCTCATCATTTTCTGCTTCTTCTTCGACTTCATCTAGGATATGCAATTCAGCATCAACATGCTCCACCTCAACAGGAATCTCTGCTTGTTCCAGCACTTCGTCAAATTTTTATGTACTTCGACCAACATCATTTGTTTTCTTAAAAGCCATTTCAGCTTCATTGAAAACTACATCTCGACTGGTGATACACCTCCTGTGACCTAGCTCTAGGAACCATAGCCTATAAGCTTTGACTCCTTCGGGGTATCCCATGAACATGCATTTCAGAGCTCTAGGTTCAACCTTGTCTTGCCTAATGTGAGCATAGGCTACGCAGCCAAATACTCTCAGTTTGTCGAGATCTGGTGGATGTCCCGACCAAACTTTTTCAGGTGTCTTCATATCTAACGTTGTCGAAGGATATCTGTTTATTAGATATGTTGCTGTCTAAACAGCCTCAGACCAGAACACCTTCTTTAACCCCGCACTAGTCAACATGCATCTGACTCTCTCCAAAATAGTTTGATTAAACCTATTAGCCAAACCATTTTGTCGTGGAATACCTGCAGTAGTTTTATGCCTGCAATACCAGAGGTAGCACAAAAACTGTCGAACGCCTCATTGCAAAATTCAAGACCATTATCGGTTCTCAACCTCTTGACCTTCCTGTCAGTCTGGTTTTCGACCAGAGTCTTCCAACTTTTGAAATTCTCAAATGTTTCATCCTTAGTCTTCTGGATGAATACCCATAACTTCTTGAAATAATCATCTACTATGGATAGGAAATACCTCGCTCCAGAATGTGATGCACACCTTCAGCCCTCCAAAGATCAGCATGGATGTAATCAAGGGATCCATGTGTTCTTTGTTTGCCTTTGTTGAACTTCACTCTGCAAGATTTTCCAAGTACACAGGGTTCACAAAACTTTAGCTTTTCGACTTTGTCTCCACCAAGCATATTTTGTTTCCCTAATTCGACCAGACTCCTTTCACTGACATGGCCCAATCTCATTTGTTGAACCACTTACAACTTCAACCTCAAGGGTATACAAGCCTTGTTTCTTCACGCCTCTCAAGACTTCCTTCGACCCCTTCATGACTATTAGGATACTTTTCTCTCCTTGAAAAACATATCCTTTCTTGTCGAATTCACCAAGAGAAAGCATATTTCTCTTCAAATCAGGTACATACCTGACTTCAGTCAACAACCTTATTGACTCCTCATGAAGCTTGAATCTCACAGATCCAACACCTGCAATTTTGCAAGCCTTGTTGTTTCCCAGCAATACTGATCCACCATCTTGATCACATAATTCCTCGAACAAGTCTTTGTTTGGAGTCATGTGCCAAGTTCAACCTGAATCCATTATCCACTCTCTTCTCGAGTCACTGCTTGAGTGCCAACAACTGCTACTAGCTCAATTGGTAGCAGGAATTGCTATGAATACGTATTTAACCCCAGGGTACGTGGTTCGATTCCTGCGGGAGGCAAAAACAATATTTCCTGGGCAGCCGATAAGCGGACCTAGGGGGAGTTATTGATTAAGCTGGTGACATGCTCGGTTGGCCGACACGGTTGATGCGTGTAGAGGATATCGGGGTGTTACACCCTTCTTCTTACAATGATAGAATCGAATGCCAGATGCTTCGCCACTGTAAGATTTCGACTGGCTTTTGCCTTTCTTCTTGTCGAACTTACCATCCTTTCGTAAGAATTTTCCTTTAACGACCAAACCTTCACCAACAGTCGGAGGTTTATGCTCTTTTTGTTCGTTCAAGTCCTTCGAATACAGGGCTGATTGAACTTATTCAAAGGTCAGAGACTCCCTTCCATACAGGAGAGTTTCTTTGAAGTGAGCATGTGATCGAGGCAAAGAACACAAGAGTAACAGCGCTTGATCTTCATCATCGATCTTCACATCAATATTTTCAAGATCAAGAATCAGCTTGTTGAACATATCCAACTGCTCAACAAACACTTTGTCTTCAATCATCTTGAACGAGTACAAAGCTTGCTTCAAGTAGAGTCGATTTACCAGCGATTTGGTCATGTACAAACTTTCAAGTTTCACCCATAACCCTGATGCCGTTGTCTCCTTTGATACCTGCCGGAGAACCTTATCACCAAGGCTCAACAAAATTGCGTTGTGTGCTTTCTCGATCATATTCGTCTTCTCCGCTGCCGTCAATTCTGCATTCATGACTGCCTTTCCCTTCAACGCTTCCAAGCAACCCTGCTGAACCAGTAGGACTTTCATCTTCAAGCGCCACAGACCGAAATTATTTACTCCGGTGAACTTTTCAATCTCATACTTTGTTGAAGGCATCTTCTCCACGCTCACCGTACCAATTTGTTGTGAAAAGCGATGTCAAGAACAGAATATAATAGGGAATTAGGGAAGATAAGAAGAACACAAGAATTGGTTATAACTGTTATTCTTTTACTTTCTCTTAAAACAAGATTACAAGTTTACAAGAATAACAAATAAGCTCTCTCACCCTAAATTAGGATTTGCAGCTTAGCAATGATGAGAGACTAGTATGCTATTTATAATAAAACCTAACATACTAACTAATGGGCTTTTTCCTAAAGGCCCATTACACAGGCCAACTTAATAAACAAACTAACTTAACAAATTAAGGTTTAAACACTAAACCTAATTTAACATGCTAACAACTCTAGCATCTTCGACACAAGCATGTGAACAACCTTCGACTTCATGCTTAATCATGTCGAATCAAGAAGCTATCCTTCAACCATATTAGAGTTTGATCCAATGTCTCAAAGTCCTATAGTGGCAACTACAACCAATTTCGATTTGTTGATCACTATATCAAATCAAAACTAATAAAATAACACAATGGTATTTATGAGTGTCATCACTTTAATCTTTTCATGTTCTTAATGTTTTTTCTTACATTTAAAACTTGAAGTGTCGTTGTAGTATCTTTAGATTTCTATAAGAACAAACTCATGTAATTCGACAAAACATGTAATCAACCATTCACATAGTGCATTCATATGTGAATCAATTCCAAACCAATTAAACTATGGTTGCAGAATTAAATTTTAGTACACCTAGTTCTATAACAACTCTCTAAACAACAACAAAGTCATACAAATTATAAGAATATTAATTTTTTACTTCAAACTTTCATATAAATCCTTAAAATAAAGAAGACAATCACTATAAGACTATACACGTAATACATTTATAGAGCATGTATTTCATTCTTTTAGTTAGTATGACGATATTTCAATTTTGATTTTAAAAGACTATAAACGTAATAGATTAAGGGGCTGCTTGATTCCCTTTTAAAAATAGTTTTTTGTTTTTAAAAGCTAAAAAATTAAAAACTTATTTGGTATATTATTTTTAAAATATAATTTTTAAAAACTATTTTTTTTACTTTAAAAAACTAAAAAAGAGAAATAACTTAAACATGTTTTGGTTTTTATTTTTCAATTTTAGTTTTTAAAATTACAAAAAAATTGAAATATTGAAACACGCTGAAAACTCGTTGTATTCAATTTCACCTCATTTTTCTCTCTCTTGAACAAAATGCACACAATCTTCTCTCACAAACACGAAGAAAAAGCAATGAAAAAGTAGTGCGATCTTTAATTTTTCGCTCAATGGTTTTCAATTCATATTTCGTGATCTTTAATTTCTTCTCTACAATTTGCGATTGGAATTTTTAAGTTGGTATTTTCACTTTTTCATTGATAATTTCTTCATCTTGAATTGAATTGTTAGGTCAAAATATTTTGTTTGATTAACCTAAGTTAAGTTTAGATCTAGTAAAATTTATATGAATACTTTAACTGATTTTGATTTGTAAACTTGAATAGTTTTTCATTTTTTTTGTCATTTTCTTCAACTGAGTTATTTGGTTAAAATTTTGTTGGAATAAACTAATTTGATATGAATTGGGTCTTCTTAATCTATGCAGCTATGAAACTGGATTTAGAATTTTAAATCTAGTAAATTTACATGCTGAAATGATATTAAGAACATTTTTGTGTTGAGTAATTTTGAGAAAATTTTATTTTAGGAAAGCTGATTCAAAGTAGAATAAAATTGGTTGTTCAATGATTTAGAAGTAAAAAGTTTTTGTAGCATGTTGTAGCAAATTGACCAAGTATCAATTTCCATTATGTGACGTAATTCGTAGTATGGTGTAGCAAATCTCAACTTGTGCACTCTAGCCTATATGAACCCATTTTTTTTTAAACTTGATGGATTTTGATTAACCTACTATGTTGTATAAGTTTGTTAGCTTAATGTTCTTGCGGTAAAGAAGCAAGCAAAAATAAGTATTTTTGTTTTATCGTCTCTACATGGATTAGTGCGACACGTTTCTGAGCTTAGTTTTAAAAGGTTTAAAAGAGTAAAATGCATAAAGTAAAATTATGAACAAAAAATAAATGCATTCCTTAGAGAATAAAGAACTTATCAAGCTTTCGATTTCATCTACCAGTCAAAAACTTAAATTTGTCGATCAGTTGTAAACAACCTAAAATACTCATCTGTATCATCACGTATCCCTTACATCAGTGCCCATGTCTACAGCACCGACGATAATTCTACCTTATTGCTTAATCGATGATGTCTTAACCCATTAAATAACAAGGAGAATTAAGAATCGATACCAACAAGGAGCATTTAAATCTATGTCTAGAGTTTAGAACCTAATAGATGTTCATCCTAAATCTAGATTTAAAGAGTATATATTTATAGCAGCTCAAATCCAAACATAAATCTAGTAAACAAGAACAACATCGATAAAGATTTGTAAAAATATATATTATACAATGCTATCATCAATACATATACATAAAATTAGAGTAAACTTACATATAAACTCAACAATGAAGAATACAAAGAGAAGAGAGAAAATGAACCAACAACTCTGGTGGTGTCAACACGATTGTCACAAATCCACCTCCAGAGTTTCAAGATACAACCTCCAATGTTGTTTCCTAAGCCTCTCTATCAAAGAATGTTTCTGATGGAGTTGGGAGAAAAAATCCCCAAAATCATAACCTAAAAGAATCTGGAAAAAAATGAGTTTATGCATACAACACATCGCAGACCGCACTTAGCCCGGAATAGTGCGCTTAACGTGGATCCACTTAAAAACACATAAACCTCCTTAAAGCGCTAAGCGCAAAAATAGGGCGTGCTTAACCCAATTCATTATGCTTACAAACCTCTAAGTGCGCTACACCGCGCTTAGCCAACTCTACAACACAATATTTTCCTTTATTTTGTATCTTGAAGCTTTATTTGTGGTCCTTAATGTCCAATACTTCAACGATGCAATAAATCTTACAAAATGAACCAAAAATGATTAATTTATACAATATTTACATTATAAAACTATAAAGCTTTTATTTACACTAAAGTTGAGGTTTTAACTATTGAAACCAAAGAATCAAGCTAATAACCACAAAATACTACTAATAATAACCAACATTTGACACTTATGACTTAGTTAGTTAGTTAATCGTAAATTAGTTTCAACATTAGTTGCTCTACAAGTAATGAAAATAAATGTCTTATATAAATAACTATTAAACCATTGAGTTAAGATAAAGAATAACATTGTATTCAACAAGTGGTATCATCACCCCGGTTGAGATCTTAATACTCTCCAACTGAAAAAATACAATTTTTTAGTTATAACTTCCATATGTTATTTCTCCTCGCGCCATTGCTTCCACTTACTCTCTTTGTTCTTGAACTTTACTTATTTTTCATCCTTTACCTTGGATACTTATCACCATGATTGAATCCTCACAATTCAGTCATCTCACAATTCTAATATTTGATGGTTTCTATGATCATTGCTCCATGTTGATGTATATTTTCTCAATCAAATGAGTATTGGAATTGATCAAGAATGGAATAAAGGTGAACCTCTAGATGTAACTCAAGAACAGTTGAAAATATGCATTAAAGATGTATACTACGTACCTGGCTTGAGAAATAATCTCATTAACATTGAATAACTACAATAAAAGAATCCAAGTATTGTGTTCAAGCCTGATTCTCGCCAAATATTTCATGAAGAGAAATGTTTGGTCTTAACCACTAAAAAATATTAGAATAAAATGTATGTAATTCATGCACTAGTTATCATGCCAATTTTCTTCCAGACAATTAAGCAAATCGAATCTCAACTGCCGCATATCAGATATGCACACCTGAGTATCAAGGGTCTAGATTCACTTGTAATAAAGGAAATTGTGAGAGTTTTACCGATCCACTTTGAGGAAACATGCATTTTATCACCTTTACATATGACTTTAGTGAATCAATATTTTGAAAGAAAAGTGTGACACATTTGATGTTGTCAAAACATTCAAGGCATTGGTTGAAAGAGAATCTAGTTGCTTGATTTAATGTCTTAGAACTGATATTAGAGGGGAATTTATCAAGTGCTTTCAATTATTTTTTTAGCTTGCAATGGATCAAAATATAGTTGAACACTACATATACTCCACATCAAAATGGAGTATCTGAAAGGAAAAATAGGATTCTCATAAATATGGTCAGAAGTATGCTATAATGCAGAAATATTCACAAACATTTATGGCCTAATGCAGTGAGATGACTTACCTATGTCATGAATATAAGTCTTACCTTTAAAGACATGATCATGACCCCTAAATAAGCATATAGTGGAGTAAAGCCATAAGTACATTATTTTAGAGTGTTTCGTTATGTGGCTCATGCTCATGTTCCTAACACACAAAGAAATTAGATGGTAAAAGTTTGCAATGCATGAATGATGGAGTTAATGAAGAATCCAAAGCCTACATATTATATGAACCAGTTGAAGAAAGATTCGTTATTAGTAGGGATGTTATGTTTTATAAAGCAAAATGTTGGGTCTAGAATAAGAAAGATCAAGAAAATCTTGAAGAATCACAAGTGCAAATAAGTAGATGATGAATGTGAAAATGAACCACGAGAAAATTCAAGTGTAGCAGAAAATGCAGCTGAAAATAAATACCTTGTTGATGGCTATGTAAATGAAGGCCATTATGAATAAGTAGAAATCACCTGTCAAGAAAACAATGATGAGTCTGGTGAGACAACTCAAAGAATTATAAGACCTCCAAGATAGCTAAATGTCTATGTCACTATCTTGGAAAATTGAGAAGAATATCAACAACAGAATCTTGTAGTCTAAAGTTTAAATAAAGATCCTACTAGTTATAAAGAAGCAGAAAAATATGAGGTTTGGAAAAGAGCAATGGATCTTGAAATAGAATCCATTGAGAATAATGACACTTAGAAATTAACCACATGCCCTAAAGGCCTAAAAACCATTGGAGTAAAAGGGATTTACAATAGCAAAGTACAATGAAAGAGGAGAAGCAGACAAGCATAAGGATAAATTTGTAGCAAAAGGATAACCTAAAAAGCATGTCATTGATTATAATGAAGTATTTGCACATGTGGCTAGGTGGGACACCATAGAACCATTCTAGTAGTTGCTGCAAATCAAATATGGTGTGTATTTCAACTTGATGTAAAGAGTGCATTCTTGCATGGTGGGTTATCTGAAGATGTCTATATAAGAAAACTTGCAGGTTGTTAAAAAGAAAGACCTAGAATGATTTATATAGTGAGAAAAGATCTATGTGGCCTAAGACAAGCTTCAAGGGCTTGGTATATCAAAATATATTCATAATTTTGTGTTTCCAACTTTCAGAAATGTCCATATGAGTATACCATATTTTCTAAACATGGAATTAAAGGGAAGATTTTGATTGTCAGTTTGTATGTGGATGACCTAATCTAAACTAGCAATAATCTTCAAATGATGGATGAATTCAAGTAGTCAAGGAAGAGGATGTACTTTTTAGGGATTGAGGTGAAACAAGGCAAAGATGGATTCTTCATCCATCAACAAAATTATGCGGTTGAGATTCTATCAAGGTTTGGCATGGAAGGATGCAACTAAGTATCACTACAAGAAAATAAGGGGTTTGCGACAGTTTTTTTTTGTTGTTGCGGTGGATTAAATTGCCTCAGAACTCAAGTTATGACGGTTTAAAATTCATTGCAAAAATGTGTGTCGCTAGACCGTTGCTCAAACCGCCTTTAATATTTGAGACAAATATGAAACTGCCACATCAACATATTTGCAACGGGTTTAACTACCACCAACTTTACTTGGTGTTTTTATTTTGAATGTTTATTGCGACGATTGTTACTATCACAAATGTAAAATTATGTCAATTCAAACGACCATAATTTTTTTTGGAGAAATAACTAATATACATTTCATAAGAATTTTGTAGTGGTACTAAATATTTATTATATTTTTTGCCACAGATTAGTCTGTCATTGAAAAAATTAGAAAATTTTGAATTTTATTTATAAAAATTTGGTTATTTATTTTTTGTAATATTATTCTTTTATCGTTTTTCTTTAACTTTTTTATTTTTGAATAATCATAAATAATATTAACATAAATGATTGAATAAATCTATTATCATTAGTTTATCATCTATTTAAAAAGATAAAAATTCATACGTATAAAAATCTTAAATAAAATTATTTTAACATTCAATAGTTAAACCATAAATTGTGTATCTAAATATATGAAACAATTACATTAAAATTTAAAAAACCAACTAAATAGTCCTTAGTAAAGTTAATGAACTCAATCACAATTATTTTAATAATTCTTGAAAACTCAATCAGAAATCTTTTTATAAAGTTATTTAGGAACTCAATCAAAAAAAATATATTGTACTTCTTCGAGAACTCAATCATAAACTTTTTTATGTAGTTCTTCAAGAACTCAATCACATCTTTTTATAATTAAGAATAATAATATTTGCAATTTTTTAAGGATGCTTGATAAGTTCTTGAGTAATTACGTATCAAATTTATTATTTTGCTATCATTAAGGGGTGTTTTATATATTCTTTAGGAAA
The DNA here is from genome assembly GCF_029867415.1 of Vicia villosa. NCBI lineage: Eukaryota > Viridiplantae > Streptophyta > Magnoliopsida > Fabales > Fabaceae > Vicia > Vicia villosa. The sequence goes on along the minus strand of NC_081186.1, from coordinate 109,349,861 downwards.
TATATAATAAATTCAATATTTTTCTATCCTTCAATGATGGATTATATTTTCTTTAAAAATTATATAAGAAATTCATTATTTTTCGATCAGAGGATACTTCATATGTTCTTCAAGAACCATATAAACTTATTATTTTTCTATTCTTCACGGATACTTGATAATTTACTAAGTTATATTATAATATCTAAATTCAAAATGAGTAATATAAAATAAAACAATAAAAAATAATATTACCTTCAATAGTTATAACTTCAATTTTTTTCCTTTTTAAGTTTGATAGAGTTTCGTGTTGTAATAGAGAAAAAAGAAAAAGAGAGTGTGATGTTCAGGAAATAAAAATAAGTATTATTTGTATCGTATACATAGGGACTGATGCGATATCATTGTCGTTCAACAGTTAATAGAGTTTTAAGTAGAGAATTGTAAGATGTTTTGATTGTAGAAGTTACGAAATATAAAAACGGTAATTGATAAATAAAGTTTCAGCAATATGACAACTTGTTGTGATTGGGTTTCATCCACCGAATGCGTACATAGTTTACTAATCACTTATACATAACCGAGATATTAATCACTATCCTCACGTATTGTTCACAACAATGTTTATGTCTAAACTCCATATGAGATTTCTACAGGATTGTTTAATCGACGATTTTTCAATCTATTAAACAATCTAGTAGCATTAAGATTTAATACTTGACGTGAATGTTTAATCCTAAATCTCTATCTAGAATTTAGAGTTCAACAAATTGTTATCTTAGATCAAGATTCAAACTGTATTTCTCAATAACAATTCTAATATATGAAGTTAAACGGTAAAACAAATATATCATCGATAATCATGAATAAATAAATTATATATAATATTATGATAAATGAACGTACATACGATTATGATGAATTACATCCAATCCTAACAAGAGAGAAAAATTGGCTACTCATGATAGCTTGATACAAAAGAGAGGAATAAAGATGAATAAGCATCAATAGTGATTTTCCAACGGTTGATGCGTATCCAGCTTCAATTCTTCAAGTTTTCACTCTTCTCCCGTTTCTCACTCTAAAATATTATCTTCTAACATCACTATTCAAATGTCTTTCTCTTCTTAACCCTAGCCGTCGTCACTTTTCTTCTTCTTCTGTATCCCCGAGAGGGGTGATTTAGGATCAATTTTGATCCAAAATCACCCCTCTAAATCGTTCTTGTTTCTCTATTAGTTAAATAAGTGATTTTCACATATATATTTAGTATTTTTTTTTGTGATTTCGTCATTTTAGTGTGTCGTTGTTTGTTTTGATTTCCCGTCTTTGTGCGGTGTATTTTAGTTTTTCTATCTTTGTGCGCAATGTTCATTTGTTTCAGGTTGAAAGATGAGTTTCGATCTAGTGCAGATCCTATCTATGACTTTGGTTCCATTAACGCTACAGATCTGGAGACATGAATATTTCAGACATTTCAATATAGTCATAGTTATATTCGTAGGCATATGCAATTTGCCGTTTTATGCTATTAACATGGATGTTGTGAGTTTTTTTTTGCAGATTCATCCTTTTTATTTTTGGCGATTCTTTATTTGTATGGCAACAATGTACTCTATCGATTAGAATGAATGAATATTTTATTTAGTAAAAAAATACTCTAAATGGAATTCCCTTATATGCCAAAATATGGTACTTAAACACATTGAATGTGAGCACTTATTAACTTGGTACATGAGTTTAAATAGGCTAGACTATAAATATGGCACTATTTCCACCCCTATCGAAGAAGAACTACATATTTAAAAATTATAAACTATCAATATGAGAATGAAAAAAATAAGATACGTAACAATGGTAGTATTGGCTAGGTAGATTCATTAAGAGTGTGTTTGGATGAAGTATTTTAATGAGGTAATGTAATATTTTGAGGGAATTTAATATAATTAGCACAAAATTTATTGTTTGGATAAAAATGGAGAATTGTTAAAATGATGGAAATTTATGAAGTATTTCATCTAAGTTAAAATTAATCATTTTGAAATGACACCAAAAACCAAAGAATTTGAAATTCCTCTCATGTTCCATAAAATGTATTTGTTATTATTATCTCTTCAAATTATACAAATTGATCCTCATATTTTTCAAAATTATTAAAATTGGTCCTTAATAATTTTTAAAATTTACAATTTGGTCTTTCAAATTTTTAAAAATTGCAAATTAGTCCCTACTTTTTCATTTTTTTAATTTGGTCCAAAAATTTTAAATTTTATAAAAAATGACACCAAAAATCTAACAATGAAATATCTTAATATTTCATCCAAACAAAATAATTTAAAAATTAATGGATTTGAATTGAATCATTTGAATTGCATTGAATTTTAAGTTACTTTAAAATTTCTAATTACCTCATCCAAACAAACTCTAAAAGACTTGAAAAATGCTAGATGAGGAATGCAGAATTTTGGGGAGTACTCAAATTAGTTCACAAGAAGAATTTAAATTCAAGTGGACGCAATAGAGGTGTACAAAGCTATGACAACAAAAAAAAACCACAAAGGGGATGACGTTAGTTTGTTAAAATTTCTTCAAACTGATATGTGTAAATATGTTGATACAAGGGTTAAAGATGTCTTTAGGAAAGCAAACAAGTGTCTCGATGGTTTGGCAAATTTAGAGATATGTAAGGATCAATGTATTGATAGGTTAGAAGATTGTCCTAGGGAGGTGTACAAGTTGTATATAAATGATACGAGGGGAACCTCATATAAGAGATGGGTTAGGGTGTAGTCTGGGCTTTGGTCCACCTCAACAAAAAAAAAAAAAAAAAGAGAATGAAGTGGTTATTGTAGAAACTTTTACTTCTATAACTAGCTTCTACGATTGGTACAAGTTATAATTAAATTGTTTTATTTTTATATAGTGTTTTTGTTGTAAGGGTTGCACCTCTAATGCGATATGTTATATCATTGTTTATTAAAAAAAATAGAATAAAAAATTATACACTAGAATTATATATAACACTTTTTTAGAATGGTTTTATAGGGAAACACCTCTCTTATTAAAGGAGCATAAACCCTATTTTTATTTTTAAATTAGCTTGATGTTATTTTCTGTTTATTTTTTTACAGTGTTGTGGATCGAGTTTAAATAGGACGGACATATCCCTTTATCACATCTAATTAAAATTGATATTATAGTCCATATATGACTATGCTATAACATGACACTATATTTGAGCATGACACTATATTTGAGAAAAGAGGAATTGGTGACACATTGAATTAATCAATAACCATGGCCAAGAAAGACAAACTAGCTGAAAATTTCTTCTAAAAAATAATTTGTCTTTAGTAATATATTTTATTCCTTATTGTAATAAAAAAATTTATACATTTTATAAAATAAATGTATTTTAGGAAAATAAATATGAAAACAATTTTTTATTTTATTTAAATTTTTATCTTTGACAATAATTTTCATTTTAATTTTTTTTTTATAATGAACAAAAACTTTGACTTTACCTTTAAAGTTATTACTCATAACTTTAGCTTTTAATAGTTTTTAAGACCAAATAAAAGTTAAGTCAAAAACAACTCTTATACCATCATTTTTTTAGTAGCTGTTATTTTAGTATTCTAAATTTTAATTAAAAAAATGAATTATTGAAAATTTGAAAAGAATAAATTATTATAAATTTTCACTATACTTCATTTTAAAATGAGTGCTGTTTTAACTTTCAACATATAAAATTTATTTTAAAATAATAATATTTTTATCCTTTAATTATTACTATGTCTTGTACGTCCAATATATTAATAAGATTAATATAATAAAAAAAGTCTTATAATACTATAATTACATTCTTTAATGTATGTACAAAAATATTAAATGATTTTGATTTTGAAACAGATGGAGTATTTACTTTAATAATGAATTATTTATAAAGAAAATTCATAATTTAAAATAATCTTTACAAGGAAATCTAAATAATAAATCAATATTTTATTCTACATAATATTATTTTAAAACTTTAAGAATAAAATATTAATTATTAATTTGTATTTATATACACACACATTGTTTTGATAGCCACCCACATTCAAAACACATTTCAATCATGGCTTCCAATATTTCTCTCCTTTTCTTGTTCTTCTACATTACAACAATCCTTCATTTTGTTACATTGGCTCAATCTGATAATTACATCATTCACATGGATTTATCAGCTATGCCAAAAGCATTCTCAAATCAACATAGTTGGTATCATTCCATTTTTTCTCAAATTACTACTACCAACAAAAATCTCAATTCTCCCTCTTCTAAAATCATTTATACATACACTAATGCTATGAATGGTTTTAGTGCAAATCTATCACCTCAAGATCATGAATCTCTCAAAAACTCTCATGGTTATGTTTCTTCAATACCTGATTTACCATTGAAGCTTGACACAACACACTCACCTCAATTCCTTGGCCTTAATCCTTACAAAGGGGCATGGCCAGCTTCTGAGTATGGCAAAGATATCATTGTTGGTGTAATAGACACTGGTGTTTGGCCAGAAAGTGAAAGTTTCAAAGATGATGGAATCACTGAAATACCTTCAAAATGGAAAGGCCAGTTATGTCAATTTGAAAACTCCAACCATTCATCTTTTTGCAACAAGAAACTGATTGGAGCTAGATTCTTCAACAAAGGCTTCTTAGCGAAATATTCCAACATTAGTTCAACAATTGCGAATACCACGCGTGACATGGACGGTCATGGAACGCATACTTCAACAACTGCAGCTGGAAGCAAAGTTGACGGTGCATCTTTCTTTGGTTACGCAAATGGAACCGCAAGAGGAATAGCCTCATTGTCTAGAGTAGCCATATACAAGACTGTGTGGGGAGCAGAGGGAAATGCAGTTGCATCTGATGTAATAGCAGCAATTGACGCTGCAATATCAGACGGTGTTGATGTTCTTTCGATGTCACTAGGCCATAATACTATAAGTTTATATGAAGATCCTATTGCAATAGCCACTTTTGCAGCAATGGAAAAAGGTGTTATTGTTTCCACTTCAGCAGGTAACCATGGACCATCCTTTAAATCTCTCCACAATGGAACACCATGGGTGATAACCGTTGCTGCTGGCACTATGGACCGCGAATTTCATGCGAATATTACACTTGGTAATGGAGTCTCACTCACAGGTTTGTCTTCTTATATAGGAAATTTCTCTGCTAACAATTTTCCAATTGTATTCATGAGTAAGTGTGATAATGTTGAAGAGTTAAAAAAAGTGAAGAGTAACATTGTTGTTTGTGAAGACAATAATGGATCTGTTACTGGTCAAATATATAGTTTAGTTGAAGCAAAGGTTGTTGGAGGTGTTTTCATATCAAAGATCCCAAACATAGATGATTCAGACACTAGTTTTCCATCCATCATTATTGATCCGAAAAACGGAGAAATTGTGAAAGCTTATATCAAGAGTTATAGCTCAAAAAACTCTAGTTCTATAGCAACAATGTCTTTCAAGGTAACAGTTTTTGGTGTTAAGCCATCACCTAGTGTTGTTTCATATAGTTCAAGAGGGCCATCAAGTAGTTGTCCATATGTGTTGAAACCTGACATTACAGCTCCTGGTGCATCAATCTTAGCTGCATGGCCTACAAATATTCCTGTGTTGGATTATGGAACTAAAGTCTACAACAAGTTTAATGTTATATCCGGAACATCTATGGCATGTCCTCATGTTGCTGGCGTAGCGGCGCTTTTGAAAGGAGCGCATCCTGATTGGAGTCCGGCCGCTATTAGGTCAGCCATGATGACAACATCAGACATACATGATAATACTAAGCAACCCATCAAAGACATTGGAAATGATAACAAAGATGCAACCCCTTTAGCACTGGGAGCTGGTCATGTTAATCCGAATAGAGCACTTGATCCGGGTCTTGTTTACGATGTTGGTGTGCAAGATTATGTTAATCTTCTTTGTGCACTTAACTTCACACAACAAAACATCACTGCCATTACAAGAACCTCTTTTAATGATTGCTCTAAACCTTCTTTGGATCTTAACTATCCTTCTTTTATTGCTTTCATAAATGCTGGAAATACTTCTGTAAGGACAACTCATAGCTTTCGCAGAACAGTTACCAATGTTGGTGAAGGAAAATCAACTTATTTTGCTAGCATTACTCAAATTAAAGGGTTTAATATCAGTGTTGTACCAAATAAGTTGGTATTCAACAAGAAGAACAGGAAGATAAGCTTCAAGTTGAAGATTGAAGGACAAAAAGTGACAAAGAACAATGAAGTATCTTTTGGATATCTCACTTGGAAGGATGGGAAACATGTGGTAAGGAGTCCTATTGTTGTAACTACCACCAAAATAGGATTATACATGTGACAATGGACACAGTACATCTATGATATTTGAACATCACTGTTAGTATATGAATGAATTTTCTTTGCTGGTGAATTCTGTTTAAGGTATTATTTACTTTGTTTTTTAGCAGTGAAGTTCAGGTAGAGTTTTTATTTGTCTAAAGTTGATATTCAAATTTCATTGTTATATTATAGATTGATAGATTAAATGTTGTTTGAGAGTTCAGATAATTGTTATATTATTCGACTAAAAATAGAGACAAAAAATGAAATTGATGGAACTAGTCTACAAAAGATGAAACAAATCCCAATTTCATTTTGGCTCTACATAAACTCATTTATATAATTACTCTTAATAGTTGAAGGTTTTAAAGGTTTTAGTTTATCTCACCTTATTTACTAAGCATGATGGACCTTTCTCTATTGCTTAAACATTTTTGGGTATTTTTTTCGAGTTGGATTTTAGAAGGTTTTTGGAGGAAATGATTTTGGAAGACTATCTATATATTTTAACATTTTTATGATATTTAAAATGTAGATGTAATTTTCTAAAATTTTCTCTTTAAAATTCTTCAAAAACCAACTCGTAAATAGATCTTCTACTAGCTTATACGATTATCTAAAAAGATCTAATAGTGTTAATTTTCAAAAAAATCCAATGTAGATATAGGTATGTGTCTTTAAGAGGGATAATGATTCTTCTCAATTTTGTCCTTAATATTTTTTTTTTTGAATAAAGATACTTTTATTAATATTCAAAAAACTATTACATCAAGTGATCCAATGATCCAACTAGTTCAAGAAGACAAAAACAAAACAGTTAAGCCCCAAAACCTACGGCATGAGGATTTTACTAATTTGCTCCCGTAACTTGGGGACAATACATGAATTTCGCAGAACAGTTACGAATGTTGGTGAAGGACAATCTACTTATGTTGCTAGCATTACTCCAATTAAAGGGTTTAATATCAGTGTTGTACCAAATAAGTTGGTCTTCAATAAGAAGAACAGGAAGATAAGTTTCAAGTTGAAGATTGAAGGAGAAAAAGTGACACTGAAAAATGAAGTATCTTTTGGATATCTGACTTGGAAAGATAGCAAGCATGTGGTGAGGAGACTACTACCAATTTCAATTTGTAGATCACTATATGAAATCAAAACAGGATTATACATGTGATAATGGATACAGTACTACATCTATGATATTTGAACATCACTAGTCTACAAAAGGATTAGTATATGAATGAATTTTCTTTGCTGGTGAATTCTGTTTAAGGTATTATTCAATTTTTTTTTAGCAGTAAAGTTCAGGTAGAGTTTTTATTTGTCTAAAGTTAATATTCAAATTTCATTGTTATATTATAGATTGATAGATTAAATGTTGTTTGAGAGTTCAGATAATTGTTATATTGTTCGACTAAAAATGGAGACAGAAAAAATGAAATTGATGGAACTAGTCTACAAAAGATGAACCAAATCCCAATTTCATATTGGCTCTTCAACTACATAAACTCATTTAGATATAATTTTTCTTGATATTTGAAGGTTTTAAAGGTTTTAGTTGATCACACCTTATTTACTAATCATGATGGACCTTTCTCTATTGCATAAGTATTTTTAGGTTCGAGTTGGATTTTAGAAGGTTTTGAAGGAAATGATTTTGGAAGACTATCTATATATTTTAACATTTTTATGATATTTAAAAAAAATTAAGAACACTGATATTTATGTTAATGTTTCATGTTGTTATTTTTTAAAAGAATATTAAATCGACAACAAAATATAGATTGTAATTTTGTAAAATTTTCTCTTTAAAATCCTTCAAAACCCAACTCGCAAATAGATCTTTTAAACTCAATGTAGACATAGGTATTTTGTGCTATTTTAATAATTGAAAAAAAAAAGCATGCCAAATTTTTCAAAAAAACTCAATGTAGACATAGGTATGTATCTCTAGGAGGGATAATGATTATTCTCAATTGTGTCCGTAATATCATTCATATCTTTTTTTGTCTTTATTAAATATGACTATTAAGGTTTGAAATATTGTGAAAATTCAAAGAATGTTTCTTTGGGATGGTGTCAGAAGGAGTTTAAAAGTTGTTTAGCTTAGATGGATTGATGTAGAAGTCTAAGAAGCCGGATGGTATAAGTGTGTCTGACTTACAGACGGTCAATCTGACTCTTTTTGGCAAGTGGAAGTGGCAGGTGCTCTCAAGTGCTTTAGGCATCTGACATGATATTTTATTCATTAGATATGGAGGCATGCTGATCTCATTTATCATGGGTGGTAGAGTTGGTTGCCTTCAATCGATGTCTCCTTTGTGAAGACGGGTGTCGTTCCTAGGGGTCAAAGTAGAGGAACGCTCTGACTCGTTTTAGGACAGTTTCCTTAAGCGGGTTGGGTCAAGTTTTCTCACTTGTTTTTGGAATGATCCTTGGATCGGGGTCACTCATCTTAGAGTCAGGTTCCTTAGGATTTTTTATATCTCTAAGCCGAAATATCGTTATGTGGGGGAGGTTGGTAGGTGGGAGGGTCAAACCTGAGTTTGGGATCTTAAGTGGAGAAGAGTGTGCCTTTTTGAGAATGATCGGGTTTGGATTTTTTATCTTCTCTAAGTGATTAAGGATTTTACCCATCCAGCTCAACTCGATAAGTGGTGGTGGTGTCATTATAAAGACGATTATTACTCTGTGTCATCTGCATATTCTTTCCTCCCCGCTCGGGAGCTTCCTAGAGATCACTGATCACCAGACCTTGTACATAGAGCAGGTTCTTCCCGATATCTAGAGTAGTCGGTCCCTTCCAAAGTAATTGTTTTTTCCTAGAAGCTCCTCCAAGACCATATTCTTACTAGAGAACTAACTTAAGAGGGGTGTCCCATTAGTATCGTCAGGTGTCCTTTACCCTATTTGTTTTGGGGTTATTAAGTTGTCCTCTCATGTTTTTTTGACTTGGGAAGTACCACTTTCTGTGTGGTATAGGATGTTCAACTGGCTGGGTAGTTGGTGCGTAGAGTGTCATGATATCGAAAATCTGAGAGTAGATGAATCCACCTAACTAATCATGAAGCATACTCATTCCTACAAAACCAACTTGTAAGGTGGAAATTATCCTCACTTATAAACACATGTTTATGTCATATATTATCGATTCATGCCACCCGCCAAAAATATAGGTGCACCAAACTCGATAGTACTGGACATAAGGGGTGTATTGAAAAAACCAAGTCTCATATATCCACAATTCAAGTCATTAACTATTTATATCTATGCACCAAGCCCAATTTTGTTCGGTGTAATGAATGTATTTGAATTCAAGTCCCACATTAATTAACACCATTTCAATTTCAAGTTCGTTTTGTAGAGATGAGTTAAGTCAAATTCAATTTTTCTTAGATGATATTAAAGTCTTACTCATTATATATTAGATTTTGCCATAGAAGATGGATTGGGAAGATTTGAAATCCCGCTTTCGTTATTAATCATGTTTTTGGATGTAAGAAGTTGATAAGAAGTATGATAGAAGATTCTCGAGATAGAATCCTCTCCATTTTTTTTCTCCATTTCCTCTCTCCATTACTATAGTTTCAAATATTTTGGAGTGTATAATAAATCATTAAATCCAATTAATGTCACACTATTGTATTTATATTTCACAAACTATGCTAATAGTAGGAATGAAGATGATGAGAAATGGAGAGGAGTTTGACTCAAGATTCTCACAATGAAAACCAGTGCACATTTGTACTAGCCTAATTTTACCAAGAAATCATAATAGTTTCATTGTATCAAAATTTGTCTTTTAGTTTCTTAAAAATAAATTAAAACATTTATATTATTTTTAAAAAAAATATTTTTTAAAATACAAAAAATATGTTTTTGTAAAGATAAAACAAACTGATGTTAATATTTTAAATTTATAATCTGATGTATCTGATAAGTCATAGGAATTGTTAAAACTCAATTGAGCTTATGCATTTTCAATTAGATGGCAGATAATTGCCACTCTTTTGACAGTGGCTAAAAATCTATATTTTTATTGGTAAAAACTATCACCATGAAGTCAAAGTTACTTATCTACGTTACTTTTCAGTTATTATTGTTACTAACTTGAAACGACTAGTTGGTCAAGTGAGAAATGAATATTATTTATCAAATATATTTTCTTATTCAATTTACATTTTTCACTTGATCCATATGATAATAACCTCTCCAACAATATAACATTATAAAATTCTAGGATTTCATTTTCATGGTTGTGACCACAATAGGACTCCTTACCACATGCTTCACATCCATCCAACTTAGATATCCAAAACTCACTTTCTTAAATTTTGTCATTCTATCAACTTCAATCCTCAACTTGAAGCTCAACTTCTCATTCTTCTCATGGAACACTAACTTGTTTGGGACAACACTAATACTAAAACCTTTTATAGGAGTAATATTAGCAACATAAATTGTTTGTCCCTCACCAACATTAGTAACTGTTCTTTGAAATTCATGTATTGTCTTTGAAGAAGAGTTTCCGCTATCGAAGAAAGCAATAAAAGAAGGGTAGTTAAGATCCAAAGAAGGTTTTGAGCAATCATTAGAGGAGGTTCGTGTGATGGTAGTGATGTTTTTATGCGAGTAGTTAAGTGCGCAAAGAAGATTAACATAATCTTGTACACCAACATCATAAACAAGACCAGGATCAAGTGCTCTATTAGGATTAACATGACCGGCTCCCAATGCGAAAGGAGTGGCAACTTTGTTACCTTTTCCAAGGTCTTTGATATGTTCCTTAGTATTATCAAGTATGTCTGATGTTGTCATAATTGCCGACCGAATAGCAGCCGGGCTCCAATCAGTGTGTGCGCCTTTCAAAAGCGCGGCTACGCCTGCAACATGAGGACATGCCATAGATGTTCCGCTTATCATATTGAAATTGCTGAAAGCTTCTTTAGTCCCTAAATGCGAAACAAGAATATTTGTAGGCCATGCCGCTAAGATTGAAGTACCGGGCGCAGTAATGTCGGGTTTCAAAACAAATGGACAACTTTTTGATGGACCTCTTGAGCTATAAGAATCAACACTAGGTGCTGGTTTTGTTCCAAAAACTGTTTTCTTGAAAGACAAGTTTGCTATAGAACTCGAGTTTTTCGAGTTAGAGTTATGACTCTTGATGTAAGCTTTTAGAATTTCACCATTGATTGGATTAACAATGATGGATGCAAAGGTCTGTGTAAGGGATGCATCTGAGATATTTGAAATCAAAACAGCTCCAAAACACTTTGCTTCAACCAAATTATTGAGTTGATCATAAGCACTAGTTCCATTCTTGTCTTCACACACCACAATCTTGTTTTTCACTTTTCTCAATTCCCTTACATTGTCACATAAACCCATGAACACAATTGGAACATTGTTAGAAGGAAATTTTCCTAAATAAAAAGACAGGCCCATGATTTTGTTACCATTTCCAAGTGTAAGAGTCCCTTGAAAATCTCTATCCATAGTTCCAGCAGCAACAGTTATAACCCAAGGTGTTCCATTGTGAATAGTTCTATGTGCAGGTCCATCATTTCCAGCTGAAGTAGCAACAAAAACACCTTTTTCCATAGCTGCAAATGTTGCTATAGCTACAGGATCTTCATACAAAGGTACATCATTAACACCAAATGATAATGAAAGAACATTGACACCGTCTGATATTGCCGCGTCAATTGCAGCTATTACATCAGATGATAACCTTCCATCTTCCCAAATAGCTTTATACATTGCAACACGCGAATTCGAAGCTATTCCAGAAGCTGTTCCAGCTGCATAACCAAAGAAAGATGCTTCATCAACTCTACTTCCAGCTGCTGTTGATGAAGTGTGGGTTCCATGGCCTTCTGTGTCACGTGTGGAGTTTAATCCTAAGGTTGCGTTTGGATATTTGGCTAATAGTCCTTTGTTGAAGAATTTAGCACCAATGAGTTTTTTGTTGCAAAGTGATTTTTTGAAATGGATGCTGTTTTCACATTGTCCTTTCCATTTTGAAGGAATTTTAGTCATTCCATAGTCTTTGAAACTATCACTTTCTGGCCAAACTCCGCTGTCGATCAAGCCGATAATTACATCGTTGCCGAAATCCGAGTCGTGCCAAGCGCCTTTGTTTGGATTGAGACCAAGGAATTGAGGTGAATATGTTGTGTCAAGCTTCACAGGTAGATCAAGTATTGAAGAAATGTAACCTGGTGAGGTTTTGAGAGATTCATGTACTTTTGGTGATAAGATAGCACTGAAGCCATTCATGACATGTGTGTAGGTGTAAATAAGCTTAGAAGAAATTTGAGAGTTGAGATTATTGGTTATTGTTGTGAGTTGTGAATTTTGTAATGCAGAAGAAAGAGTTGAATGGTACCAAGTGTGATGGTTTGTGAATGATTCAGGCATGGCTGATAGGTTCATGTGGATGATATAGTTTTCAGATTGAGCTACTGTGATGAAAATGAGGTGAAGGAATGTAATGTAGGAGAATAATATAGATAGATGAATATGAAGAATCATGGTTGAAAGTTTTTTTGTGTTGAAAATGTGGATATGGTTATAGAGAACCAATGTGTAATGGATGCTTTAAATAGAGAAACTAAAATGAACATGAATGATATGGTATTGTTGATGTAAATTATATATTACTTTAAATCTAATATATATTTTTAGGTATTACATGTATATTTTTAATAATTTAACATGTTTTTTTAAAATAAAAAAATTGTTTAATTGGATACATGGTGGTGATTGGTTGACAGTGTAAAAATATTTTACACTGTCAGTGCATCACCCATTTTCTCTTTTAAATATAATACAAATTTAAAATTATTTAAAATAATATACAAATAAATGTTATATTATAAGAGAAAAAAATAACATAAATATATATTAGTACAATTTTTAGAATTTTTAGTTATACGAATTAAATAAATTACTCATGGCTCATACGAACGCACATTTAAAGATTGAGTTAAAAAACTCTTAAAAAATCTATACTAATTTTAAAGCTTAAATTCTATATTTTATCAAATTTTTTGGCATGAGCTAAGTTTTTTTTTTTTTAAGTGAAAGGTGGGCAAAGCCCCCACAAAATATATATAACCAAAAGGAAGATACAGGGAAAGAGAAGGGGGGACCAAACCAAAACCCCTTAATGATTAAATCTATAGTTGGGAAGACCTATAGAATTTCTAGCAAATTCCATGAGGATCTCCCTATGAACCGTATCCCACCAAATAAAATCATTAACAGATAAACCGATGTTAGCAAGTCTATCCGCACATTTGTTCCCTTCCCTATATATATGTGTTACCAAAAAATTAATTGATTTTGTATGATGAAGCACATTCTCCCATCTGTTACGAAGCTCCCAAGGGACAATACCAGGTTTAGAAAAAGCTAGAACTACAAACATAGAATCCGATTCAAGCCAAATGTTGCTCCAATTATGCTGTTTTGCAATTTCGACCGCAAGAATAGCACCGTAAAGTTCTGCCACTAAAGAATTTCCATCACCTATGAATTTAGAGAAACTACCCTTATGATTTCCAACGTGATCTCGGAATATACCCCCACAAGCTGCTCGCAAAGGAATGCCCGACGCCGCTCCATCCGTATTACATTTGATCCAGTGAAGGATAGGAGGATGCCACAAAAATTCTTTAACAATAAATTCATTTGGAGGGTGAACTTTAATGTTGAAATAAGTAAGAAGTTTGAAGTCCAGAATCGAGTTCGAACCAACCTTCGGAGTGTTATTACCGGAGAAAGCAACTTCAATCTTGATTTCATTTAGAAGAGAGGACCAAGTAAGATTTTTATCTTCAAATCTTCTAACATTTCTCGCTTTCCAAATCTTGCTAATGATGCAAATAACCGCTGCCAGCAGAACAACTTTACCTTGGGCCGAGGACAGCTTATTGAAAGCAATCCAAACGTCCTCAATAGAGCTGAAACTGTGCGACAAAGCTATTGATAAAAAATTCCAGAATTTAGTCGCAAACGGACAAAAGAAAAATACATCTAATCTTACACCAATAATATTTTAGGAATTTGTTTGACAGCCCCTAGTTTGTATCTGGGATTCTCACATAACTCTTAAATGACCATAATATATTATGGTTAAAAAATATACAATATTCATGATTCACATTGACAATGTCAATTTTTGATTTTTTTTTTTTTCAAAAAACTTAAATTTTTATTGAAGATTTTGAAGTTTATGTCAAATATTTAGAGTGTTGTTTTTTATTAAATTTTTGCATTTATATTGAATATTTTGATAGGATATCATATATTTAGTGAAAAATATGTTTTTATTGAATTTTTAAAAGTGTTGATATCAAAATTATGGTTTTATATCGACAATTTAGAAATATCCACTATAATTCTAAATTTTACTTGCATTTTTACTCACAATATAATATAGAAATATTTCATATTATACTAGCCATTTTGAAATTGTTAGTAAAAATGCATATACGCATATCGAATATTTTTAAAATACCGGTAAAAACACATATATGCATACCAAATTTTTGGAATTGTTGAAATATCATATATGTAAGGGTGTGACCATATATTTTATAAGATTCAGTAGATTAAATTTTATTTTTGAGTTTTTCGTCTTGTTATTCATGTCATGAGGAGATGAGGAAGAGACGACATATTATTTTTAAATTGAACAAGAGTATAGTTGCAAAGAGCTCGAGCGGAGGCGACAGAAATGATAGAAAATAGTTGTAGACTAGGACAAATGGAGTAGTCCCCCACCGGTTCTCACCGTAGGAGGATTAAGCAGTCTTGCGGACTGTGTACGTACTTATAGCATAGGTGAGGTAAAGTTGGAAAGACCAAAGATCATCACGTTGTTGCAATACGTTGTTGCAATAGACAAATGGAGAAACTAAAATTGACACATTGTGAGATGTTTATGTCAACAACATATGTGGCATGTTTATACAAGTTTTAAATTATTATGGATCACACAAAATTGTCGGTGCAATTACAATCATATAAAAGTGTCTACATAATCACAACCGCACAAAAATAACACTGCCACATTTTTAAAGTTGAGAAAAAAATCAAATATATGGAATTTTTTGAAACATCCGGTAAGTCTTTTGAAACACAACAACTTTTTCAAATAATTAGGTGAAAACCTATATCAGATTTTTTGAATGCACTATCGATTTTTTTTGCAATTGAGAAAATATTTTATAAAAATTAATTAATGAAGAAAATAAGAAACTATTTTTAATATTATAAAAATATTTGAAGGTGTCATATCCAAATGAAGGGGTGCCATGTAAATTCCTCATGATATTCTTCATCTTGAATTTTAGAAGTTGTCCCACAGGTATCTTCTTAGGCCCATTTCTCCTCATCCTTGATGATGAGCTATATGTGATTGTCATTGGTGTGGACGATTTTTGTCCCATTTTGAGCACCATTTGTTTGCAAGACTTATATACATTCCAAACTTGAGAGACACTTTAATTGCTTGATTGGTCCATCCTACCATACTTTTATATGTAGAGTCCAAAGATATGTATTTGATTCCTTTCCCACGTGTAATTTAGACGAAGAAAAATAGGATCCAAAATTTAATCTCCATAAATTTCAACAAATTTTTTTTAATTGTGTGAAGCTGATTGCCAAATGTCTATCATTAGTTTCTAAATTTTCACCTACAAGTAATAAAAGGTACAAAAGAATAATACACAATTCAATATAAAAACAAATAAATGATAGCACAACTCTTGTAGTACATGATAATAAAACTCTCAACTCATACAGTTTGAGAAAAAAGAGTGGCAATTAACATCCAAACCCCACATTTCCATTTATGTTGTGGCCACAATCCCACAATATAGTTCACGCGTGAACTATATGAAAAAGTGTATTGTAACTTTGATTGAAGTAGACTCCTTAGCATTTAAAATATAATCAAATAAATTCGTCTATCTAAGCAATTTTTTTAGATCTGTTAAATTTAAATACATATCTAACAAAATGATTCTCAAATACAATATTAGTAATAAAAAATTAAATAGTCAACCTAATAATACTTGCATGAGATGATAAAAAATTTCTTTGTCCTGAGTTTGACTCAATCCGATAAGAACAACATACTATATTAAAAAATTAAGAAAATTTATTACAAAACCATCTTTCACTTTGAGTTAATTTTCCATCTTTTTCTCTTTTAGTTGTAACCCTTATTTGCTTTTACTTAATGTTCTTGTTGCATTTCTCCTTTTGCTATTATGTTGTTTATATAACAAGTGATTAAGTTATATTGGTTGCAATTAGGGATGTCAATTGTATCTGTTAATGGGGATCTCAGTGGAAGTTATTTATTCGGAGATCTGAAGTCGGAGAATTTTTTTTCCACGGAAATGGGGATGGAGAGAAAAGTTCCTCCGATATACTTTGGCGGGGATCAGGAAAGTATCATTTGTCCCTAGGGATGGCAAGCAGACCCGAACCCACAGAGCCCACCCGCACCCGAACCCGAGTCAACTGGTGAAAACCCGAGTTGACTGGGTTTGAGTTCGGGTTCGGGTGCCACCCGATATTTTGGGTGCAGGTTTGGGTAGTATGAAACCAGCACCCGAAACCCGAAATCACACCCGCTTATATATATATATATATATATATATATATATATATATATATATATATATATTTAATTATTATACATATAAAATATTGTGGAAAATTGTAGGAAAAATGTATTTTGTTGCGGGTTCGGGTTTGGGTGAAAAAACCCGAACCGAACGGGTGTGGGCGTGGGTGTTGTTTTCCCACCCGAATAAGCTTTGGGTTTGGATTTGGGTTCGGGTGGTGATTTTGGGTGCGGGTTTGGGTAGTGTAAAACCCGCACCCGACCCGACCCGTTGCCATTCCTATTTGCCCCGTGGATTTCCCAACCCGACCTTATCATTTAATTTTTATATTTTATATATTATATAATATATAATTTTATATTTTATATTTTTTTAATAAAAAAGTTAATACATTAGAAAATGAATATTTATTTTTTTATATAAAAAATTAATACCAACTACAAGTGTTTTCGCTTCTTTTTTTTTTTTTTTGCTATTGATGCAAGATGTGTTTTTATTAAAAGGAAAAAATAATCCATAGACATAGTTTTAATCGAAAAGTATAAAAAAAATTAAGATTCGATCTCCGTGGATCTCTGTGGAGATGGGGAAAATTATTCCCCTGTGGCGGGGATTGGGGATGGAAAAAAATTAGGGGGCGGGGAGGGGGGGAAGCATCCTCCGAGCATTCTTTGCCCTGTTGACATCCCTAGTTGCAACATGTGGGTGTGATCCACAAAAATAAAATAAAAACATGTTTTTTCTTTTTATAAATGAATGGTAAGTCTCATTTTGAAGTGAGTCCGCCCTACAAATCTCTCATCCACGACTCAAAGGAGAAGAAGATTTTCCACCATCTCTTCTTTCTTAATGCAGCCAGTCATCTAAAAGCAAAATCTATGTCATCTATCTGAACCATTTTTCTAAGTTTGGATATTCTCAAGTGAAAACGTCTTCGTCTTTAACGCATCTCATATCCAATGATATTGCACCTCAATGTGTTTTGACTTGGAATGAAAACTCGGGTTCTTACCAAGATGAACTACACTTTAAATGGCACTAAACAACACAAATTTCTCCTTCTCAACACCCAATTCTTGTAAGAATTTCTTCATCCATAAAAGTTTTTTACACACTTCTGTTTCTGCAATATTTTCAGTCTCAATAGTAGATAACTCAACACACTTTTGAAATATTATTTTCCAACACTATGCCAAATTTGTCTTTTAGCAGCACCCCTACTAAAGCGCTTTTTAGAGAAAGCGCTGGCATAGGTTTCGCTAAAAACAAAATAAAAAAACACGCAAAAAAAGCGCTCTTAAAGGGGGGGTACGAAAGCGCTTTCTAAAAGCGCTCTTATAGGGGGGTACGAAAGCGCTTTCAAAAAGCGCTCTTATAGGTGGCTTATGAAAGCGCTTTCAGAAGCGCTCTTAAAGGGAGGGTACGAAAGCGCTTTTACCCTAAAAAGCGCTGGTAAAGGCAGGGCTACCAGAGCGCTTTCTAAAAGCGCTTTCATAGCTGTTTCGTCAATTAAAATTTTTAAAATCCAAATAATAGCTGTTTCATAATCCCTAATTTTCTTTCACTGCCATTGCTGCCCAGAACGAAGAAACACTGCCATCTACGAAGAACTCCATAGAAACTCCATAGAAACTCCATAGAAACGCTGCCATCTATTAAGAGAAGACGAAGACGAAGCTAGAACGAATACGAATTCGAGAAGACCGTATCTCATCCTCAAAACCACCCAGAAAAACAAATACGAAGAGAAGACGAAGCTAGAACGAAGAACAACACTTGCCCAGAAAACGAAGACGAAGGTACACGATTTATTGGTTATTCGCGATATCGCCAATATGTTTTCTTGTGATTTTGTAGTTTTCTCTAGGAATGTGTAACTGTAAAGAATTTGGTTGTGTATTATATTAGGTGTTCTCTTCTGCTTCTATGTTGTAACTAGGCATTGGATAATGGCACTGTTTTTTACATTTGAAAGATGAATGCAATCGTTTTCTATGCTAATACTCACATTAGCATAGTTATGTGTCGGGTTTGAGTATAACTATTGGTGGTTCTTTTTGCTAAGTGTTTGATAATCCATATATTGTATTAGATTGGGTTTGAATGATATTGTGCTTCTCTTTGAGTTTTGGTTTTGGTTCATGTTCATGGCTGCCCGAGTTCGTTGTGTAAGACATGTTTGAAGTGAACTTAAGTATGCGTTAATAGGTTGGTGTAGTGGCTTCCCGGTTTCTAAGTTAATTGATTCAAAGGTGGTTGGAATTGATCTCATGTTTTGAAGTGGAATTAAGTCATATTTTGTATTGATATTATTTGATTTTGATTCTAAAGACATCGTTGAGCTTTGATATTTGAATATGCATGATTTTGGTTGATCGATAGATCTTTTGGCTATGGTTGAGTTTACTTTCTTTCATCTTGAACTTGTTTGAAGTGAATTTTGAGAGCCAATTTATACGTATATCATGGCTGTCCGGGATGTTGGTTTAGGGATTTAGAACTTGTTTTGAACCCAATTTCTCATGGTACAATGTGACTTCTTGCATCTTGTTTCATTTTTGGTTTGAAAATTGTGTTAGTTTGTGAGTTTACTTGAATTTGAATGCATTTGACATAATGATACAATGCTGATTTTTTTAAGCTATGGATTATGACTTAATTTTTATACTCTTCAATTAAGTTTTTTATTTTATATTTTTTAGGAATATCTTTGCTAGATAGGGGTTACTTGTGAAGAGTGAAAGTTTGATCTCATTCAAGAATCTTACATTGTGTGGGTCTAGAAGTTGCTTACTATTATACAGGTAATTAATTGTTCTCTCTCGCCAAAGTAATATGTTGCGTTTTATTGCTTCTGATTCATTCCGTGTATCCTTTGCGTTTTGACAGAAACGCATTATACCGTTCTGTTCCTTAATAATTAGTTGTTTTTGTTTAGCTTAATTAATTAAGACATGAGTGTAATACTCATAATTCCGACATGTGGAATATTCTCTGATTTTTAAGTGATGAACTTACTAACTTTGTAACTTTTAGATTATATTAAGTAATACTCATTATTCCAACATGTGGAATATTCTTGATGTCAATTTCGTTAATCGTTAAGTGATGAACTTACTAACTTTGTGAATTGAATTCGCCATAGGGGTTACTTGTGAAGAGTGAAAGTTTGACCGTTTTTGTTTAGATTAATTAAGACATGGATAAGACATGGATGAATTCAAACCGATTGTCGAAAGAGTACGAGAAAGGGGTATGGGAATTCGTTGAGTTTGCGGTTGCACAACCCGAAGACCCGCTTTGAATGTCGTGTCCTTGCTTGGGTTGTTGTTATGGGGGTAAGGTTGACGGGAATAAGTTGGCATCCCATTTACTACGGTTTGGAATTGATAGAAGTTATACATGTTGGACAATGCATGGTGAGAAAAGTAACGGGAATGCTGAGTCGATGTGTAATAGGAAGTATGCTTCAAACGACGATTGCACAGACACATACGATTGCGATCGAGTCGAAGAGATTGCAGAAGCGCTTGAAGAAGATCTTGAGGATTGTCCCAAAATGTTTGAGAGGTTGGTAAGCGATGCAGAGAAACCGTTGTATGATGGTTATTCAAAATTCACAAGATTGTCTGCGGTGTTAAAGTTGTACAACTTAAAGGCGGACAATGGATGGTCGGATAAAAGTTTCACAGAGTTATTAGCCCTTATGAAAGATATGCTACCAAAGGATAATGTTCTTCCCAATCGAACGTATGAAGCCAAAAAGATGTTGTCCTCTATTGGCATGAGCTATGATAAGATACATGCATGTCCAAACGATTGCGTTTTGTTTCGAAACGAGTATGCAGCGTTGAATGAGTGTCCTAAATGTGGTGCCCCTCGATATAAGAAAAAGTTGTCTCCTACTAAAGTCTTATGGTATTTTCCTATAATTCCGAGATTTAGACGCATGTATCGTAGTGAGACCGATTCAAGACACTTGACTTGGCATGCAGATGAAAGAATTATTGATGGAAAGTTGCGACATTCGGCAGACTCACCACAATGGATGAAAGTTGATACTGATTATCCTGAATTTGGAAAAGAAGCAAGAAACCTTCGGTTGTCATTGTCTACTGATGGAATGATCCCGCATGGTATTCAAAGTATCTCGCATAGCACATGGCCTGTGATTCTTATAATTTATAACCTACCTCCGTGGCTATGTATGAAGCTTAAGTACATGATGTTATCTATGCTAATTTCTGGGCCTAAACAACCAGGGAATGACATAGACGTATACTTGGCACCCTTAATCGAAGATTTAAAGTTTTTGTGGGAGAACGGTGTGGAGGTTTACGATGGGTATAGGAAGGAAAGTTTCAACTTGAGGGCGATGTTGTTTGGAACAATTAATGATTTTCCAGCATACGGAAATCTATCCGGGTACAGCAATAAAGGTCAAAAGGCGTGTCCTGTTTGTGAAGATGAAACCGATACGACACGATTGGAGCTTTGTCAGAAGAATGTCTTTCTCGGCCATCGTAGATTCTTAAATTCTAATCATCACTACCGTGGGTGGAGAAAAGCATTCAATGGAAAGGCCGAACATCGTACAGCCCCGCCTTTTTTGTCAGGTGATCAAATTTTTGAAAAGGTGAAAGATATGAGCACTCAGTTTGGCAAGCCTTTTGCACATTCACTTGTCAAGGGTGGGTGGAAGAAGAAGTCAATTTTTTTTTAAACTTCCATATTGGAAGTCGTTGTACGTAAGACATTTCCTGGATGTTATGCATATTGAAAAAAATGTATTTGAAAGCGTCATAGGTACGTTACTCAATATACAAGGAAAGTCTAAGGATGGCCTTAACATAAGGAAGGACATGGTAAACATGGGAATGAGAACTGAATTGGGACCCGTGACGAAAGGAAGACGAACATATCTGCCACCTGCTTTTTACACTCTATCTAGAAAGGAGAAGAAAACATTGTGTAAGTTCCTCAGTGAAGTTAAAGTTCCAGAAGGCTACTCTTCAGATATTAGAAGACTTGTGTCCATGAAAGACCTCAAGTTAAAGAGTTTGAAGACGCATGATTGCCATGTTATAATGGAACATTTTTTACCAATAGGTATACGTTCTATTCTGCCAGAAAAAGTAAGAAGCGCAATAACTAAGCTGTGTTTCTTCTTCAGGTCAATTTGCAGTAAGGTGGTCGATCCCGCGATCTTACCAACATTGCGAAAAGAGATAGTTGTTACTTTATATGATCTTGCAATGTATTTTCCTCCCTCGTTTTTTGACATAATGGTTCATCTAGTCGTTCATCTTGTGAAAGAGACACAATTGTGCGGACCAACTTATATGAGATGGATGTACCCTGCTGAACGTTATATGAAAATATTAAAAGGGTACGTGAAAAACAGAAGTCGACCGGAGGGTTGTATTGCCGAACGATACGTTGTTGAAGAAGCGGTTGAGTTTTGTACTGAATATCTGTCAAATGTTCAATCAATTTGACTCCCCAAATCTCATATTGTCGAAAAAAAAGAAGGAAAAAGGCTAATTGGAAATAAAGTTGTGAGAGTATCAATGGTCGAACGGGATCAAGCGCACTTGTATGTTCTGCACAATGAGATTGAGGTTGAGCCGTATGTTAAAATGCACAAGGTTGTTCTCCGAGATTTAAATCCAAATAGAAATGAGAACTGGATAGTACGAGAGCACAATCGAAGTTTCATACCGTGGTTTAGGGATCATATTTATTCAAAGTATCGTTCAGATCCTGCTTCAATAACAGAAAGGTTGAGATGTTTAGCCTATGGTCCAAGTGTAATTGTGCTTTCTTATAGCGCATACGCAATTAATGGATACACATTTTATACCAAAGAACAGGATGATAAAAGTACTATGCAAAATAGTGGTGTTACCTTGGTAGCTGAAGCAATGCACATATCAAGTGCGAATGACTTAAATCCGAAATTTGCAAATTTGTCATATTTTGGGGTTATCGAGCGCATTTTGGTGTTTGATTACGCGAAGTTTCAGATTCCTGTATTTGGTTGCAAGTGGGTTGAAAATAATAGTGGCATACGAATGGATAAGTCAGGATTTTTGCAAGTGGATCTCAATAAGGTAGGGTACAAAGATGAGCCTTTCATTCTAGCCTCTCAAGCTAAACAAGTGTTCTATGTCAATGATCCGACAAGTACGAAATGGTCTATAGTGCTTTTATCTGACAAAATAGTTGATGAAAACATTGAAGATCAAGGTGATATTGGTGTTGGCATTGAATCTTGTACAAGAAACGATCAAAATGAGAATGAATCTTGTACTAGAAATGATCATAATGAGGGTATTTGGATCCATCCAACCGTCCGCGTTGTTAAGAGACGCGTAGAACACAATCCTACCAAGAAAAGAAAGAGACGTTAGTGATAAAGGTAATAGTATACATATTCCGACTAATTTGCTTTATTCAATTTGTACCGATTGTTTTATTCAATAGTATAGTACTTATTCAATTTTGGTGCATATTCTCGTTTTGTACATAACTTTTGAACCATGTATCCGTTTGTCGACTTCTTTACATGTAACTATACTATTTTGACGATTTCGGGACTGTTTTTTTATCGGTTTTGCTTCTGCCCGTAATCAAAAGTCGAGCTTAGGGTATGAATTTCGGAAAACCGACTTTATTTTTGAGTCCGTGGGGACGTTTTACCATAGCCATGTAAATTTCGTTCAATTCTGACAACTTTCTTTTTTGACGCTTATTTTGATTTGTACCGATTTCGTTATCGATTTACTTGTACATGCATGGTTTGACTTCCATTTGACTTGTATAGATTGTTAGCTTATTAATAGTGTACTAATGTGCTTTAGTTTGTTTGATACAGGTTCAATGGCTCTGGATAGAGATGCTCCACCTGAAAACTCACAAGAAAACTCACAAGAAAGAGATGATCAAGAAAGAGATGCTTCGGATACAAATGCTCCACCTGATACTGAACCAAAAGAAGTTGCACGAGGCATCACCATTATGAAGGGAATCATTCGACATAGATACCAAGGATTAGTATACCATTTGGAATGGAATTCTGAAAACCAACCAATTGGTCCTAATTCTGCAAAGTTGACAAGCTATATTGGTACACTTGTTCGTATGCATATTCCAGTCTCCGTAGCTAAATGGAATCTGAAAAGCGAAGAGTTGGATGCGGAAAAAAAACGATTTGGGACGAGCTTCAGGTATATATCATATATGGTTGTTGTTATTATCTTGACGATAAAGTGTTTAAATTACTTATACTAACACACTATGCGTATGTTTTTTTGCAGAGGACTTTTGAGATACCAGATGATCGTAGACGCTACATACTTAGTTTGGCCGGAAAAAGATATAGAGGGTGGAAAGCTTTTTTGACAAACACCTATCTTAAGGATAAAGATGGAAACTTTCTTGAAGAGGCACCGGGACGGCCAAAAAAGTATGAGATCTTCATTGATGAAAAAGATTGGGTTGAGTTTGTAAATCAAAGAGATGAAGATTTTCGGAAAAGGAGTGCCACGAATAGTGCGAGAGCATCCAAACCCGCGTATCCATACAAAAAAGGGCGTTTGGGATATGCACGCTTAGAGGATAAAATTGTAAGTAAATAGAAATGCGTTTTAATTAATTGTCTAAATGTGTTTTATTTGACGATTTTATCATTTGTGTCAATGCATAGTTAGAGGAGACTAAAAGTGAGGAAACTTCACTTCCTGTACATGTGTTGTGGAAGGAAGCTCGTGTGGGCAAGAATCAAGCTGTCGATCCCGATGTTCAGAGAGTTTATACTGAATGTGTAAGTATAATACTGTGTCTTTAATTAAATCAAATGTTTTTTAATATATAAATGATTTTTTATCTCCACTAATCATTATTGAAATGTAAATGAATTACAGGAGACCTTGTCGCAATCGGTGTCCACCGGTGAGGACCAGGATGATAGGAGCGTACTTAGTAGAGCACTAGATGCTCCTGAGTATCCCGGTCGGGTGAGGGGTAAGGGTCATGGTGTGACTCCAACCTCTTTTTACAAGCATCCTAGGAGAAGAAATCCTACCAATCAAGAAGTGTTGCAAAAATTGCAGGAATTGCAAGCACAAGTCTCTGAATTGCAAAGAGATAAAGATATGTATATGAGAGAAAAGTGCAATACTGCATCGGTGAAAGAAACTAGTGATAAAGCTAGTTTCAACTGTCAAAGAAAACTTCCTGAGGTAATTATAAATTTCTTTTCCTTACAAATTGTTCTATTTTATTAACGATAATGACTTTATATTTACTATTGGTTTAGGGCATTTCTTCTTGCCAACTATACTTATCGGCACCGTATTATCGCCTAGTTGGCAAGGGAAAAGTGCACAACACTGTGGGAGATTTACTTCACCATAGACCGCTCCCGGATGGACACCTGAAAGTATCAGTTGATGTTGTATTAGATCATGATGCGGTGCTACCGGTACCTGACATGGTCTCAGAGACAACATTGATGCGAGATGCAATAGGGTCATTTGTTGCATGGCCCTCGGAGCTCATTATCATTGGTGATGAGGTATATTCAAAACCATTATGAATCATTTAGTTTTCGAATGTCAATTCTGCACCGTTACGTTAATTATTTTTTACATTTTAATTTTAGACTGCTCCTACAAAACCCGCAATTAAGGGCAAAGGGATTTTACAGGAGGAGGAGTCTGTTGCATCACTAAAAGAGGTACATTTAAGGAGTTAATATATAATTTGAATCTAAATTGCATGATTTTATATTTTATCGATCGTTATATGATTTTTAGGCATCTGCTCGGGGGTCACAACAAGTGACACAGAAAGTTCGTAGCGTACCACCTAAGGGTCCTCCGAAGCAAGCGGCAAAAAAAGGTGGTGCTTTTGTGGCTCGATACCGGACGACTCTCGGAACACTTGTTGATATATCCGATTTGAAGGAAGGTGCTCTCCGTCAAATCAATATGGAGGAAGGTATCTTTGGTGTTGAATTCATGTCACATATTGCAATAGATGACTTGGAAGAGATTTTTACGCAAGAACAACTAGGCGTCGCTAATATGCACTCGTACATCCGGTAATATTCACTCATCCGATATATTATTTAATTAGTCGAACAATTTATTTACACATTATATTTATTATGTTTTTCACTCATCCGGTAATATACACTAATATGCACTCATACATCCGGTTATTCACTCATCCGCTAATATGTTTATAATGTTTTTATTTAAGGTTGTTGCATGACAGAGTGTTGCGCGGGACTGCATTGTCAAACAGATTCCGTTTCGTGTCTTCCGTCCATTGCAGCGGAATGACAATTGCTTCGGAACCGGAATCAGTTAGACAGCGCTTAGTCGATAGATTCATGTCATCCGGCAATACAGAAAGTTTGATTCTTTGGGCGTATAATACCCGACCAGTAGGGTTAGTTTCTCATTCTTGGTTCATCTAATCTCTGTTTCTTTTATGTATAGCAAAATTTTTATATAACCTATTGTTTTAATTTATAGAGCACACTGGTTGTTGCTTTCTATCAACTATATAAGAGAAGTGGTGTATTATCTGAATTCGGTAAATGGTGACTGGACCAATTATCCGGCTATGAAGGAAATCATTGATTTGTAAGTGGGATCGTTCTAAATATTCGTGTATATTTAATTATTTGTGAGATTGATCTAAACATATGCTTTTATATATTTGTTAGATTAATACAAGTGTTCCGAAGTCAACGAGACGCACAGGTATCCCGGACTAAATCAAACAACATTACTTGGATCAAAGTGCAGGTACATTATTTTTCACAATTTTGCTTATAATATTTATGCTACTTGATAAAATAAGACAACTATAAAATCTTATTTGTTTTTCTATGTAGTGTCCGATACAGCGGAACAGTTCAGACTGCGGATACTTTGTTTTGAGGTTTATGAAAGAAATTCTTCAAATGAATCAATTAGAGATTCCAACCACGGTATGGATTTATAACTTAATTAGATAACTTCTTATAATTTATTACATTTAACTAAATCATTCATATTATGTTTTTATTCTGTAGTACTTTGACGAATTTCGTGCTGCTACTTACACGAGACTTAAGTTGGAAGAAATCAAAGAGGAATTGTGTCAATTTTATATTCATTAGCTATTCATGTAATAGGATTTGTGTCGATTTGAAGAGAATATTATAGTACTCTAGGATATATAGTTACTAACATTGTTCATATTGTTGCCAATTAATATTTGCAGTATAATATTGTTGATGTTAGAGATTTAGTTTGATTGACATAATGATGTATATATATATATATAATTTTGGATATTATAATGGTATTATATTAGTATATATATAGACCTACCTATGGTTGAAAATATATCGTCGAAAATATATTACAGGTCGAAAATATTACAGGTTGAAAATATATTACAGGTCGAAAAATATTACAGGTCGATCTGGGAGGCTGAAATTATAGGCTACACTTTAAAATATCTCATTTAGCAACGACAGCGCTTTTAAAAAGCGCTCTTAAAGGTCCACATACGAAAGCGCTTTGTTACAAAAAGCGCTGCCAAAGATTAAAAATAAGAAAGAAAAAAAATACGCAACCTACCAAAGCGCTTTTGGAAATGCGCTCTAATAGGGGGGGCTACCAGAGCGCTTTTTCCAGCAAAAGCGCTCTTATAGGGGGTGTACCAGAGCGCTTTTTCCAGAAAAAGCGCTCTTATAGGGGGGTCTATCAGAGCGCTTTTCTGTAAAAAGCGCTCTTATAGGAGGGTCTACCAAAGCGCTTTTAAAAGCGCTTTCGTTACCTACGCCAGCGCTGGCTATGAGAGCGCTTTAAAGCGCTGTTAAAGGCCAAAAAAGCGCTTTAGAAGCCCTTCCGTGTTGTAGTGCAAGACACCATTCCATCTGCAAAAGTCATCATGTGTCCAATAATATATTTTCTCACTGATAATATATGCATGTGTAGCCATCTAACAGAGATCCACCACTCTAAAATCATAAGAACACTCTGAAAGTTCATCTAAGATATCCAAGAACCAACTTCATTGTTTGCCAATGATCTTTACCACCATTAGAAAGAAACCGGCTAATAACACCAACATCATAAGCAATATTTAGTCTCATACATACCATAATATATATCAATTTTTCAACTGCGGATGTATATACAATTATATTCATATCTTCTTTGCCTTCTTCATTTTTAGGACATTGTTCCAAATTGAATTTGAAATGACTAGTATGTTGAGTATTCATAAGTTTTGAATTGACCGTGTAAAACCTCTAACACATTTTCAATGTAATTGTGTTTATACAAACATAATTTACCTTTCTTACTATCACAAGAAACTATCATGCCAAGGATTTATTGTGCAGGACCCAAGTCCTTCATTACAAAGGATTCACTTAACTCTTTCTTTAAGCTTTAAATCTTCTTAGTGTTATGACCGACAATCAAAATATCATCAACATATATCAATTGAATAATAAAATTACTATCTGAAAATTTCTTCTCAAACACATAATGATCAATAAATTTTTTACCATAACCATTTCTTTCCATGAAAGAATCAAAAAAATTTGCACCATTGTTTTGTAGCTTGCTTAAGATCATACACATTTTTATTCAATCTACAAACAAGCTCTCATACTTTTAGTTCGAAGACCTCAAGTTGCTCCATATAGATCTCTTTTTGCAAATCGCCATAAAGGAAAAAAGTGTTTCCATCAATTTGTTCAACCTCTAGATTCAAACTAACTGCTAATCCAAACATAACTCAAATATAGGTCCTCTTCACCATATGTGAGAAAATTTCTTCAAAGTCAATACCATTTCATTGATTAAAACCTTTCACACAAAAACTTGTTGTGTATCTTGGTATAGATTTATTCTCTCCAGACTTTATCTTTTATACTCATTTGTTCTTGAGTGCTCTTCTAACTTTTAGGGAAATTTCACCAACTCAAGTGGGTGATTCTCATGCAAGAAACTCATCTATTCTAGCAATAGCAACCACTTTTCTTTATCAGCATTTGAAATGGCCTCTTGATAATGCTCTAGCTCTCCATTGTCAATGATCATCACATACTTACATGGAGTATATCTCTACAAAAGTTAAAGATTTCTAGTAGATCTTCTGAACTCGGGCTCAATCAGTGGCTTAGATGGAGCTTCTTCAACTGGCTCATCATGATAAGGTTCTTGATTATTAGTTTATCATCATCTTCATGTAGATTTCCTTCATCAACAATATTTCCAGTACAATTTTTAGGTACAACATCATTGTAACTTGTAGCATCAGATTTGGACTTCTTAGCTCTATTAAAATCTTCATTAGTTTGATCTTCAAGAAATATTGCATCATAACTTGATAATTTTATTGTCAACTGGATCACATGATCTTTAACAAAAATCTTCATGACCATAACCTCCAAACACATATTGTATATCTAATATCAAGCTTGGATATCTTATCTGTTGGAATATAAACAAAAGCTCTACAAGCAAACACTCTAAAGTAACCACAAGAGGCCTATTTTTTTGTCAGCACTTTATTTAGAACATCACCATCAAGTGAGCAGAAAGATAAAGATAGATTAAATCATATGGTTTCAACCCAAACATCTCTCATACTAACAATTTCACAAACTCTCTCATTCTCCCTTTCACCGTTCCAAAATTACTAATAATATAAGATGAGAAAAAATCACGCTTAAGAAAAACTTGGTACGAGACACTTAAATTAATAATTCAAGTAAAATCTTAACATGCGAGGTTTATGGAACTATCATAGTAAACAACTGTCACATGCAAATAATGTTGTGTCTTTATCATTTTTCTACTCATTTTCTTCATCTCTTTTCTTTAATTCTTCTCTTTTGAAAAGATGTAATTTATTTTTATGTGTCCACCTTGCCACAATTTTGGCATGTAATTTCTTTTCTAGTTCTTGACTTTCCACGATTCTCAGATTTTTCACGCTCAAGAAATTTTTTAGTATGGCTTCTTCTTTGTGACTCTATAACTACAACTTCAGACCGATTAGGAGTACCAATCAAATCACACTCATTTATTCTACATTATTAATTAAATATGATACCTTTAACTATTGACATTACCAATTTTTCGATTGGGATCATAACTAGTAAGTGTCACAACAAGGACTTCTCAGTTATTTGGAAAGGAACTAAACAATAATAAGGCTTGTAACTCATCATCCCACTTAATATCAATAACTTCCAATTGATTAACAATATTCTGAAGTAGACTCATATGCTCTCCCATTGACTCATCATCCTTGTATTTTATATTAACCAACTTTCAAATTAAACATGCTTTATTTTTCATGTTGCTGCACTTACAAAACTCTTTCAATTTATTCCATGTTTTCTCAGCATTAGTTTCGGCTTTAATATGTAGATATACATTCAAGCCCAACCACTAAATGATTATAGTAACTATCTTCCAGTTCATCTTCTTTCATTCAGCATTAGACTTATTACTAGGTAATAGGTTTACCTTTGTCCACTTAATAGAATCATACATGTATTTGTTGTACAACATGTCTTTTATGAGTGTCTTTGAGAGTGTATAATTACTAGAGCTGAGTTTAATTATATTGGGCTCTATATTTTTTCCATTTAAAATGCACAAAAACAAACCAACCAAAACTTTTACCACTTTGTTGATAAATAATCAAATAAATCGGTCTCTTTAAAACGAAATATCTTTCCCTAATCTGTGTAATTTAAACAGGTAGCCAACAAAATCAATTCTAGAGCACAATAATAGTAATAACAGAAAAATTAAATATCAGAGACATCAAATTTTTAACATGATCATTTTTTCTCAAAAAAGATAATTAAAAGCAGAGAACTTAGTCCAATAAATCTTTCCACTATATGAATAATGGATACACAAAATTCTTCTTATTAACACTAGAGAATAACAATCTTGACCAATTAAGAATAAATGTGAGAAAGATACATCCACAAAATATGCGTATACCGAAACAATTATAAGAGAATGTAAAATTACACAAGAAGTACATAAATATAATTAGTTAAGAGATAAGAACAACCTATTAATATTGTATTAAAACTCGATAAAGTTTGTCACACACTCATCTATCACTTAGAGCCAATTTTACTTCTTCTCTCTTAGGCGTAACCCTTATTTTCTTTTACTTAATATTCTTTTTTTTCTTTCTCATTTTTTTTATTGTGTTGTTTATATAATAAGAGATTAAATCCTATTGGTTGCAATATGTGGACTTGGTCCCCTGAATGAATGGTGGGTCCTACTCTTAGAGTGATCATTATATACATGTGCCTATTGATAGTGTTCTATATACATACGAAAAGATAAATGACCCGTGACGCCTATACTGACTATATGTAGTTTTGTAATAATCGATCAAGGTTGGGAATTTAGATAACAAAGACAAAAAAAGTGTGAACCCCAAGTGGTGGCTTTTAATTTGTTCTTACTTGCTAGTGAAACTCTTATCTTGATCTAGGAAGCAAGTTGATCGAAGTAGCACGCATATAATCGGGATCCGTCCTTACTTTTTAGAAGTCTAAGACAAATAATAAAAATTGACGTCTAATAAAAAATTGAATAATTAACTTGAATGTTTATTATTTTTTTAGTTGTGTTTTTTCCTTTGGCTTCAGATGGAAAGAGAGGAGAAGGTCATTGTATCACCTCAAAGGTTGTGGTTATCATCGGGGGTGGCGGCAATGTGGTAGCTGGTGTGTGGGACGCAAAGATTCGAAGGTAAAGAGTTAAAAGAAAGATAAATATGTTAAAACGTAAAAATGTATTGAAGAAGGAGATGTGAATTTTATATTAACATTGATGCATTCAAAAGAAAATATTTATCATATTTAAATTATAGACAACATTAAAAAAATTTAAAAATATTTAAGTACGTCAATAGAATTCGATAAATGCAATTGTGATTTATATACATTTGTTGTTAATATGAATTGTTTTAATTAATAAACATCTAAAATTTGAAACTGTAAAATATGAGAACATCTAATGATCCTATGATTTTTAAAATAAACATTAAAAATTTATTTTTAAAAATATTTTTAAAATAACGAGATTTTCAAAACTTTAAGGGATAGCAATATAAGCTTCAAGGGATTATTAGAATTGATATATAAGTATAAAAAAGTTAAATTAGTTAAATAAAATTATAAAATCTTATAAATAATACATGATTAACTCTAATAAATTTGTTCAAAATAATTTTAATTTTAATGATTTAATTTATTATATATTTAATTATGTTGACTTAATTAAAAATAATACTGAATTTCTTAACTTTAAATTTATTATTATAAAAGGAAATTTAATAATATTTTTTATAAAATAAAATAAAAGATAATAGAACTATACATAAATTAAATATAATTTATATATTATTCAAAATTCATTTTTTAAAAAATTGAAAAGTTATGTGTGAATGCATATATTATCCCTTTTTACCACTAAGCTACAATCTCATTGTTTTAGCATTCGAGCATTCACTTTATATATTAATTATTAGTTATTATAATTTTTAATTCATTTTTCGATTTTGAGACCCCTGATTTTTTGAGGTATTGGGTTGTGGGTTTGGTTGCCCTGGCCCAAGGCTGGCCCTGCATATAACACAAATAGATGACCTCTAACAAATTTTTGAAGTTGATGAAAGAAAGGTATTTTAGTAGGCGTATATTATATTTAATCAACATTTAATCGACTATAAGTATAAAGAAATGTTTTCTTGGTTATTCATAAGCTATATCAAAACTATTGAGGTTCAATATATAGTCTGATTATGTCCTTATAAGTGGGGGCAATCCTCACCCTACAAGCCAGATTTATAGGGTTGAATTAGGCCCAACCACATATCTTAACATGGTATCAGAGCCTGGTTTAAGATCCGGTGGACCACCTTCTATGGTTTCCGCTATCGGGCCACCCGCCATTTATTTCCACGCTCTAGTTGTCTAGTCCTGGGCGTGAGGGGGTGTGTTAAGAGTCCCACATCGGACAATATATGGCCTGATTATGTCCTTATAAGTGGGGGCAATCCTCACCCTACAAGCCGGATTTGTAGGGTTGAGTTAGGCTCAACCACATTTCTTAACAAATCATTCCTGTGAATGATTCTGCATTATTTTGCATACATCAGCTCCAAAATGCACAGAACAATCATTATTACTGGCTAGTTTAGCTATGGAGATAATGTTAACATGAAAATTGGGAATATACAGGACATGGTGAAGTGTTAAAAAAGGTTAAATGATTACATTAGTAGACATACAAGCAGTTTGATGGAGAATGCCCTTAGACAAGAAATGATTACACTACCAAACATACTAATGGCATCCTGATAGTGAGGCATAAGGGGATGTGAGACATATTGACTGAGATGTTGCACTGCATAAGAGATATCAGGCCTTGAGTTGGTTAGATAGATTAATCTGCCAATTAATCTTCAATAGATGGAAGGATTTGCCAAGGGTTGCCCTTCATTAGTTAAGAGTTTGACTGTAGGATCAAAGGGAACTGGAGATGGCTTGGAAGCTAGCATGCCACTATCCTTAAGGAGTTCCAAAGTATACTTCCTGTGATTGAGAAAAATCCCTTCTGTGTTTCTGGAAATTTGAAAACCAAGGAAGAATCTTAATTTTCCAAGATCTTTTATTTTGAAAGATTGATGAAGTAACTGCTTAA
Organism: Vicia villosa; assembly: GCF_029867415.1. NCBI lineage: Eukaryota > Viridiplantae > Streptophyta > Magnoliopsida > Fabales > Fabaceae > Vicia > Vicia villosa. The sequence continues at coordinate 109,316,071 of NC_081186.1, read as the reverse complement.
TATGAGAGATTTCAGTGATGGATGTGCCTGCCAAAATAATATCATCTACATACACCAACAAAGCAGTAAAGTCAGAGGATGTTACTTTAACATAGAGAGAATGATCAGCCTTAGATTGTAGGTAACCAATGGATATAAGAAATGAAGACAGTTTGGAGTACCACTGCTTGCTAGCCTGTTTCAAACCATAGAGTGACTTATGCAATCTACACACTTGAGAAGGTTTATTAGAAGGGAATCCAGGGGGAAGAGTCATGTATACTTCCTCATGGAGGTCTCCATGGAGGAAGGCATTATTCACATCTAGTTGTTCTAAATGCCAACCTTTAATGGCTGCTAAGGAGAGAAGAATTCTGACAGTGGTAAGCTTAGCTACTGGAGAGAAAGTGTCAAAGTAATATATCCCTTCTAATTGAGTGTACCCTTTAGCTACCAAACGAGCTTTGTGCCTCTCAATGGTTCCATCAGCCCGATAGTTTACCTTATAAACCCACCTACAGCCAATAGGATGCTTGCCAGGGGGAACATCAACCACTTCCCATGTATTGTTCTCTGCAAGGGCCTGTAACTCAATCTCCATATCATGCTTCCAACAATCAAGCTTTATGGCTTGGTTATATGTTTTTGGTTCAATAGTAGAGGAGATGGAGCAACATAAATGCTTATATGATGGGGAACATTTTTCATATGAAATAACAGAAGATAAGGGATGAGCAATGTTAGAATCATGAGATGAAGATGCAAATGTGTTATGAGATGCAAGATAGCAATGATAGTCTGCTAAATAACTAGGAGGATGAGCAATCCTGGTGGACTGTCTTAAGGGTATAGAGGGAGTAGGAGAGATAAACTGATTGGTAGAGTCAGCAGATGTATTAGGTGAATTAGCATACATATGAGGAGAGGGAGATCTGTTGGGTAAGGGAGAGTTATTAGATGGAGAATTGTTGGCAGGTAAGGGAATGGATAAGGATCCAATGGTTAAAGGAGAAGAAAGAGTATTAGGACTGATGGGACTATTTGAGGTAGGAAATAGAGACTGATTTGTGGCATATTGTGGGGCCTGATTGGAGGAGGGAGAATTAATTAGAGGTGTACTATCAGAAGAGCCATTAGTAAGGCAAAGAGACAAATCAGTTGTACCACTTGGAGAGAAAGGATTAGATGTGTCATCAGAAAGTGGATAAAAGTCTGTGTTGATAGAGGTGTCATTAGGGGCATTAGGCTGTAAAGTGTGTTTGAAAGGAAATTGATTCTCATAAAAGATGAAATTTCTTGACACAAACACAGAATTATTATGCAGATCATAAAGGATGTAGCCTTTAATGCCATCTTTGAAACCAATAAAAACAAACTTCCTAGCCCTAGGAGAAAATTTTGTTCTGTGGGCTTGGAGAGTGGTTGCATAACTAAGACAACCAAACACCTTTAAGTGGATTAGAGAAGGAGGTTGGGAATAAAGCAATTCATAGGGAGATTTGTGCTTTAAAAGGGGTGATGGCAGTCTATTGATGACATGAATAGCATGTTGGACAGAAAAATTCCACATGGTGAGAGGGATTTTAGAGTGAAAGTATAAGGACCTAGCCACATTAAGAATGTGCTGGTGTTTTCTTTCAACCACCCCATTTTGTTGGAGTGTTTCAACACAAGTAGTTTGATGGAGAATGCCCTTAGACAAGAAAAACTAAGATAAGGCCAGAAACTCATAGCCATTATCAGACCTGAGACATTTAAGAGAAGTTTTAAACTGATTTTCTATGTATGCCACAAATTGAATTACACTAGTTTTAGTTTGATCTTTGGTTTTCAAGAAAATCACCCAAGTGTACCTACTATAGTCATCAACTAAAGTGAGAAAGTATTTGTGACCTAGCATAGAAATTGTAGAATATGGGCCCCATACATCAGCATGTAAAATATCAAAGGGAAACATAGAATGAGATTTGCTATTTGGAAAAGGTAACTTTCTTTGTTTGCCAAAATGGCATGAATCACATGGAACATCATTAGGTTTACATGGCATAAAAGGAAACAATTGAGAAATAGATTTCATTCCTGTTGTAGAAAGATGGCCTAATCTTAGATGCCACAAATTACAGGATTCATAAGAGAAAGTAGAATTACAAACAGATGATTGGTTGGAGGAATCCATGACATATAAACCTCTTTGAAGCTTAGTTGTACCAATCATTGTCTGTGAATGATTCTGCATTATTTTGCATACATCAGCTCCAAAATGCACAGAACAATCATTATTACTGGCTAGTTTAGCTATGGAAATAAGGTTAACATGAAAATTGGGAATATACAAGACATGGTGAAGTGTTAAAAAAGGTGAAATGATTACACTACCAGACATACAAGCAGTAAGAGATGAACCATCAGGCAGATTAACAGTGATAGGTATAATATTTTTGCAAGAAGTAAATGTATGTATGTCATATGAGATGTGATCTGTTGCTCCAGTATCTAAGATCCAAAGATGAGAGGACTTACCATTGGTGTGGGAATGAGATGTCAAGGCCAAAGGAGAAGTTGAGACAGAGTTGGCTTGGGATGAAAGCTTTGATTGTTGAAGCAATTCAAGAAGATTGGTGTATTGCTCTTGAGTGAAAACACATGGAGAAGTCTTTTAATCTTTTGGAGATGACTCACACACAGCATTGATGGTGGCAGCCTGCTGATTAGTACTGTGAGGAGTCTAATTCTTACTCTTGCTCTTGAAGCTTGGAGGATATCCATGTTTAAGAAAACATGTGTCCACTGTGTGATTAGTCCTACAACAATGTGTACAAACACGGTTGTAACCTCTAGTAGGACCTGAAGGCTTGCCTTTGAAGGAACTGTTTCATGGTTTTGCAGTAGAATTGCCATAGTTAGCCTGAACTTGACAAGCAACATTCAATTCCTCAGGATTAGAAGAGGCCTGAGCTAAAGCAGAAGCTGAACTATTGAGTTCACGTTCTTGTTGAATGATTAGAGAAAATGTTGTGTCTATGTCAGGTAATGGACTCATCATCATTATCTAAGATTTAGAATGAGTGAACTTCTCATTTAAACCTTTTAGGAAACGAATCACTTGATCTTGGGCACGATACTGCTTGGCAGAGACAACATCACCACAAGAACAAGGAATGGCACAAGAGCAGGCAATAATAGGTCTATAATTTTCAAGTTCATCCCATAACACTTTCAACTGAGTGAAGTAATTAGAGACGTCATTGTTACCTTGGAGAAGCTTGTAAATGTCCTCTTGTAGGTCAGAGACGCGGAAGATATCACTGTGTGAGAATCGGAGCTGAAGATTTTTCCAAACACCTGCAGCATTCTCGATCCATAGAACAGATTTGGCAATCGATTCTGAAATCGACCAATGAATCCAGGAGAGAACCATCGTGTTACAACGAATCCACGGAGCATAGAGTGGATCAGAGACCGGTGGTTTGCTGAGAGATCCATCGACAAATTTATCCTTGTTCTTGGAAATCAGTGCAATCTGCATAGGACGAGCCCAACTATGATAGTTCTTATCATCAAGAAGAGGGGAAACGAGCACCAATGCAGGATTTTTGTTTGGATGAAGGTAAAACGGATTAGTGGAATTTGTTGAAAAATCGAGGTATTGCTGGTATGCCATTGTTAATGGAGTTGCAGAGAAGAGAAGAAAATCACAAGAAAGCGATAAGGGAAAAAAATCGCCAAAAGAAACAAATCAGAAACAAAAGGGCGCAAGAAGGACCAATAACAATGGCTACCAGAGCTGTGTGAGCTCTGATACCATATTGAGGTTGTAGTGAAAAGACCTAGCTTCCATTGAAGAAGCCAAGGAAGAAGATGAAGATGTAGCAGAATTATGTTACATAGAGAAAGTGAAGCAATGCAACAGTGTAGGAAAAAGATAATATTCACTGAACTGAGGATAAGAGAGTGATACAAGAGTATATATACATTGTATCCTAGATGCCAATCTAAACTATACATGTGGCAGCAATCTAAACAGTACAAGTGGCAACAATCTATGAAGCTTAATATATATCAAGATAAAAGAAGCTTAATGTATAAATATATTGAGCTAATAAAAACCAAAGTCGTTTCAAATTTTTGAAGGTCTTGTGTCGATTAGTTGTGGTTCAACCATGATAAAACAATTAGAGGCTCTATGTATCCACATTTTAATCATGACAAATATTTATGAGGCCCTATTTAGTTATAATTTAATCTTGAAAGATTTGAGGTCATGTGTGATAGTCTGCCTTACACGACAGAGCTGTCACCTCAACCAAAGAAAAACCGAGATATAATGTCAAGGCGCGCCATCTTTTATTGTTTATTAAAATAAAAACTCACATATTCCCTCAGTTTTTAATATAACCAAGGGGAAAAACAACTCAAGACGCTTCAAATCTCAACTATTGCAGTTTATGTTTTTACTTGTTTATAAGTGTAAACTAAATGATCTAACCCTTCGGTTTTTGATATAATCCATGGAAAAAATAATCAGATTTTACTATAAAAATAAATATATTTTCTCAAATTATTACTTATATGAAGCCGCCACAAACTCGCATGCATCATTCTTTGAGATGGATTGCAAGACAAAAATATATTCATTGTTCTTTTATCTTGAACATAACTTTTTTTCTGCCCTTGCAATCTATCTCACATAATGGTGTTGATGTTGTTGTTATATTGTATTTTTGGAACAACCCACAGTTAAAGTACGGAGCTCAACCTTTGAAAAGTACTCAGTTGATAGATTGCAAGTGCAAGAATCATTCTTTCTTCAACTTACACAAAAAAGGGAACTCAACCTTTAAAAGTTAAACAAAGAATGGAGCTTAACCTTTGGAAAGAAAATTTCGCATTGTAGGAATAGATAACTTATCAGAAGATGGATATCAACGAAGATATTCAATAATAAGAGCAAATATTTGTTATAGACAATTTATTTTAATATTCTGTGTAAACAATGTAATTTTAAAGAAAAAAGAATTATTCACACCCGTTATATATATATATATATATATATATATATATATATATATATATATATATATATATATATATATATATATATATATATATATATGAGACAAGATCAAATGACAACAAGGTGTCAAATTTAGTAACATGACACGTCTGATAACTATTTACCGCATATCCGTATAACAAAATCCATTTTAGGATTGAAAGCTAACATGATATAGATCATGTCCATAAAATTTAACATCAATCATAAATCATTTGATATATTAAAGAGAATGATAAAAATTAACGATTTTGTTGAAGTTTTGTAAATCATTGGTTTTTATGCATCTCGTTGACATATCAAATGATTTTCGACTGATGTTAAATTTTATACACATGATCTATATCATAATAGCTTCCAATCCAACAATGGATTTTGTTATACGAATATGCAATAAAAAGTAATCAGAGGTGTCAGTTGCTTGGTAGAGAGTTACCTCTCTATCTTTAACTCTTTTGGTGCTTTTGTCCTTCAAATCATATTCTTCGTGCAGAGTTGTTTGGTTTGCATTAGCAAACCTTAGCAATGGTTGACTCATGAACACCCTAAAAGTTTTGAAAATTTCGGAAAAAAATATGGAGAGTATGATTGTACCATCACTAATGCATTGGATTCAATCAGAACTTTGTAGTTAAGCATGTTGGGGTGAAAGTAGTATTAGGATGGGTGATTTCTTAAGAAGTCCTTCAAAAAAATGTGCTTGTATAGTAAAAAATTCTCAATTGTGACCCTGCCTTAATAAATATTCATGATTCCAAGAATTCTCATTCATTCAAATTTCTTCATATACTATTATGGTATTCATTACAGCGATCAATTGAATGACTTTAGAAAGGTAATGTTACATGGACTTTAGTGTATTTTGGTGTATTTTATAAAATAAAAAAATAAAAAAATAATAATAATTAAAATGAAAGAGAGTGGTATGGAAAATAGATAGAGAAAGGGGTGTTCGTAGACCAATTTGATTCGGTTCCAAGAGAATCTAATGACCAAACCTCGATTTTTGTGATCCTATCATAGAGAAAAAGTCAGTAAAGTCTTACCCCATCATTGTACTTAATAGTTGTAAGTTCATCACAAGTAGTAAAACTGCCAACAAAATCATTATCATTATTCTCGAAATTGTTGTTTGTTTCTCTTTCAAATCTAAATCAATTCAAACTAAAATGGAAAATTGATTAAATTAAAATTGAAAAACTTTAAAAAAAATCCTAGTTTTAAATGTGTTTGGATTATCTTTTATAAAAATCACTCATATCAAATAGAATTTGATATTGAATTTTCAAAATCGATGCAAACTGAAGTGTCCCGCATTCATATATTTTAATATTTATTTATATTTTATTACTATAATATATTATGTTAATTTATTATTTGTTGATATTTATTTTTATTTTATTATTTTTATATTTATTTTATTTTAATATAATTTATTAGTTTAAATTATTTATTTATTTTATTTCAAACATAATTGATTGTTCTCATTTTCTAAATTTTATTTTTAATATAATATATTTGTATATTATTTCAAAACTTACCATTTTATTGTATTTAATACTATTAGTAAAAAAATTATAATCTTTACTTTGAATATAAACAAATTGATCTAAATTTAACTGTAAGAAATTGAATATCAAATTCTTGTAACTAATTATTCGAAATCGAACAAACAACAAATAATTTTATCTTTAGATCCAATAAATTTTTTCTTCAAATTTGACTTAAATTACACTTCAAACACTCATATTATTATTAGTTAGAGAAAAAGGGGATATGCATTGACGGTGTAAAATATTTTTACACAGTCAACCAATCACAACCATATATCTAATTAAAACATAATTTTAATTTAGAAAAAACTAATATGACATGGCAAGTGTAAGAATTTTGATTGGTTTTATGTGTAAAGTTAATTTACATCAGTGCACTACATTTAAACTCTATTAGTTAATATTTCTTCTATCTTTTTTTATAAAAGAAAAATTAATTTTTTAGATTTATTAAATAATTAATATATTTAATATATATATATATATATATATATATATATATATATATATATATATATATATATATATATATATATACATATATATATATATATATATATATATATATATATATATATATATATATATATATATACCCAATAAAATATTTTTAAAGAAAAATAAATGATCTTTACCGTATAATAGTACGTGTAAATGATGAGTGTAAATGGTAAGTATTTTTTATTCTCCGTGACACAATAACTAACTTCTCATTTTATTTTATTTTTCCTTTTTTTTCTTTTTCTTTTTCCACTTGTATCATTCTCATTGACCCTTTCAAATTTTCTCCAACTTCTCTCATTTCATCTATATTGCATGACTTTTTTATGTTATATTCCTCATTCTCCTCATTACCTTTATAATTCCCATTAATTCCAGTTAACTCCTCACCAAGAGCACTAAACCTAGACCTATTTTCTCCAACTTCTCTCATTTCATCTATATTGCATGACTTTTTTATGTTATATTCCTCATTCTCCTCATTACCTTTATAATTCCCATTAATTCCAGTTAACTCCTCACCAAGAGCACTAAACCTAGACCTAACGTATGCGTTCTAACATTGAATGTAATCGTCGTCCTTGGCGCACCATTTGTCGAAGTTGCATGTCATTCCTTCATTGGCCTAAGTTCTCAGTCTAATTTTAGTCATTCTTCCCCACTTTTCCATGGACATCTAACTCCTTAACTCTTTCTTCCACTATCTAAGCTTCCTTCTTTTCTCCACATCCTTTAGTATGATGACCGAATCTTCCACAACTTAGACACAAAAGATCTAAGCCTTCATATTCTACCTTATAATGCCTCACATTGATAGAGAACATTGCAAGTAGTGGTTTAGTTAAGTCGATTTGTATAAACAACCTTGCATACTTTCCTTTCTCACTTATGAATGTGTTCTTATCTACTTTAACTATTTTTCCATACTCTATTTTCTTAGTATTCAATAGGGAGGTCTGAAGTTGTGACCCACATTCTTAGTCACTCAATTGCATCTTCATTCCCTAATCGGTAGATAATGGTCATAAATTAAATATGGCCCCTGCATTAGTGCAAAATCTTGGTTTTCTTTACTGGTAATATGACTAGGTAAATATCAACTATATGCAACACAAATTTCCTTGCCCACGTCTGCTAAAGTCTATTATCCAAGGCCTTGTAACATATCTTTTCCCCATCATTTTGACTATCACGCCTCTTTTCCAAGCATTAGCAATTTTCCATTCTTCCACTTCATATAGTATAATCTCATGACAAACATACTCTCCATATTTCTTCTCTTCAATTCTTAAACCTTCCTCTGGCCTTTGGACTTTCAAAAATCCTTTAGGTGATTGTTCGTGCTCCTCTAATTCTTCATTTTCATCGGGTTTTTCTACAGTCACCATATCCTTAGGAGACATTCATTGTTTTTTATTTTGTCAGCATCTCGATTCAGATTGTTATTATCCCCTATATGATTGCTTGCTAGAGAGTTACCTCTCTTTATATATCTCTTTTGGTTCTCTTATCCCTCAAATCATCTTCTTCGCGCATAGTTGTTTGGTTTGCATTAGCAAACCCTAGCAATGGTTGACTCATGAAAATCCTAAAAGTTTTGAAAATCTTGAAAAAAATATGGAGAATGATTGTACCAACACTAATGCATTGGATACAACCAAAACTTCGTAGTTAAATGTGATGGGGTGAGAGTAGTACTATGATGAGTAATCTCTTAGGAAATCCTTCAAAAAGTGTGCTAGTATAGTAAAAAATTCTCAATTGTGACCGTGCCTTAATAAATATTCATGATTCCAAGGTATTTTATAAAATAAATAAATGAAAAAATAATAATAATTAAAATGAAAGAGAGCGGTATAAAAAAATAGATAGAGATAGGGGTATTCGCAAACCAATTTAATTAAGTTTCAACAGAATCTCATGACCAAACCTCAATTTTTACAATCATATCATGTAGAGAAAGTTACGATGATTTTCTAACCATAAAATCTGTAAAGCATTACCCCTTCATTGCACTTAATAGTTGTTCGCTCGTCACAAGTAGTAAAATTGCCAATATAGAACAAACCTTAAAAAAATTGAATATCAGATTCATTTAACTAATCATTCAAAATGGAACAAACAGCAAATAATTTTATCTTTAGACTAAATAAACTTTTTCTTCAAAATCGACTTATATACTATAAATGTTCTCAATAAAATATTTTTTAAACTAAAATAAATTATTCTAATACTATAATAATACGCATCTCTACGTGTAAATGCTAAGGATCAATAATATCTGATCAGAATACATTTCCTATTTAAAGTATATACCATTTTAGTTTAATATATTTCAAATCCACCATAGTTACACACTTTTTAAACATAAAACTTTCAACCATGATTCTTCATATTCATCTATCTGTATTATTCTCCTACATTACACTCTTTCACCTCATTTTCATCACATTAGCTCAATCTGAAAACTATATCATCCACATGAACCTATCAGCCATGCCTGAATCATTCACAAACCATCACACTTGGTACCATTCAACTCTTTCTTCTGCATTACAAAATTCACAACTCACAACAATAACCAATAATCTCAACTCTCAAATTTCTTCCAAGTTTATTTACACCTACACACATGTCATGAATGGCTTCAGTGCTAATTTATCACCAAAAGAACATGAATCTCTCAAAACCCTACCAGGTTACATTTCTTCAATACCTGATTTACCTGTTAACCTTGACACAACCTACTCACCTCAATTCCTTGGTCTCAATCCAAACAAAGGCGCTTGGCACGACTCCGATTTCGGAAACAATGTAATTATCGGTGTAATCGACACCGGAGTTTGGCCAGAAAGTGATAGTTTCAAAGACTACGGAATGACTGAAGTTCCTTCAAAATGGAATGGACAATGTGAAAACAGCATCCATTTTAATAAATCACTTTGCAACAAAAAACTCATTGGTGCTAAATTCTTCAACAAAGGACTATTAGCCCAAAATCCAAACGCAACCTTAGGATTAAACTCCACACGTGACACAAAAGGCCATGGAACTCATACATCAACAACAGCAGCAGGAAGTAGAGTTGATAAAGCATCATTCTATGGTTATGCAAATGGAACTGCTTCTGGAATAGCTTCGAATTCGCGTGTTGCAATGTATAAAGCTATATGGGAAAATGGAGCCTTCTCATCTGATATAATAGCTGCAATTGACGCCGCAATATCAGACGGTGTCGATGTTCTTTCATTATCATTAGGTATTCAAGATGTACCGTTGTATGAAGACCCTGTAGCTATAGCAACGTTTGCAGCTGTGGAAAAAGGTGTTGTTGTTGCTACTTCAGCTGGAAATGATGGACCTGCCCTTAAAACTATTCACAATGGAACACCTTGGGTCATAACTGTTGCTGCTGGAACTATGGATAGAGATTTTCAAGGGACTCTTATACTTGGAAATGGTAACAAAATCATAGGTTTGTCTCTTTATATAGGAGAGTTTTCTTCTAACAATGTTCCAATTGTTTTCATGGGTTTATGTGATAGTGTTAATGAATTGAAACAAGTGAAAAGCAAGATTGTGGTGTGTGAAGACAAGAATGGAACTAGTGTCTCTAATCAACTCTATAATTTGGATGTAACACAAGTTTTTGGAGCAGTTTTGATTTCAAATGTCACAGATGTACCATATAAAAAGTTTTTAGCATCAATTTTTGTCAATCCAATCAATGGTGAGACTGTCAAAGATTACATCAAAAATTTTAACTCAAAAAACACTAGTTCTATAGCAAGTATGTCTTTCGAGAAAACCGTTTTTGGAACAAAACCAGCACCTAGTGTTGATTCTTATAGTTCAAGAGGTCCATCAAATAGTTGTCCATTTGTTTTGAAACCCGACATCACTGCGCCCGGAACTTTAATCTTAGCAGCATGGCCTTCAAATGTTCATGTGATGGATTCGGAAACTTCTAAAGATTTTAACGATTTCAATATGATAAGTGGAACATCTATGGCATGTCCTCATGTTGCAGGCGCAGCCGCGCTTTTAAAAGGCGCACACAAAGATTGGAGCCCCGCGGCTATTAGGTCAGCGATTATGACAACATCAGACATATTTGATAATACTAAAGAACATATCAAAGACATTGGAAATGGTAACGAAGTAGCAACGCCTTTTGCGCTGGGAGCTGGTCATGTTAATCCTAATAGAGCACTTGATCCTGGTCTTGTTTACGATGTGGGTGTACAAGATTATGTTAATCTTCTTTGTGCACTTAACTTCACACAACAAAACATCACTGCCATCACAAGATCATCTTTCAATGATTGCTCTAAACCTTCTTTGGATCTTAATTATCCTTCTTTTATTGTTTTCTTCGATGGTGGAAATTCTTCTTCGAAGACATTACATGAATTTCATAGAACAGTTACTAATGTTGGTGAAGGGAAAACAACTTATGTTGCTAGCATTACTCCTATTAAAGGTTTTAGTGTTAGTGTTATCCCAAACAAGTTAGTGTTTCATGAGAAGAATGAGAAGTTGAGCTTCAAGTTGAGGATTGAAGTTGAAAGAATGACAAATTTAGAGGAAGTGGCTTTTGGATATCTAAGTTGGATGGATGAGAAGCATGTAGTTAGGAGTCCTATTGTGATCACAACCATTAAACTACTGAAATCCTAGATTTATAATTTGTTATGATGTTGTAACTTGTAAGTGTTATTATCTTATGAACCAAATGGAAAATGTAAATTAATTAAGGAAATATTTGATAAATAATATTCAACTCTCACATATACTTTGTTCATGATAAACAGTACTTTCTTCATATATAGAAAGATAAAATCTTAATCACCACTACTAATGAATATATTAACAAAGGGAGAAAAATAAACTAATTTGAACTTGAAGATTCTAAATTAAACTTCTCTAATAAACTAGAACCTTTAAAACTACTAGAAACACTCCATTGATCGGAGTTTGCCACCGACGACGGCGCCGCCCCATTCCCGCACTTCGCCACCGTCCTTACACTCTCAATCAACGCCTCCGTCCTCGACTCCTGCGACAAAATCTCCGACAACTTCTCCGGACTAATCACCAACTTCACCTTCCACACCCCGCTACTATTATACCTCGGAAACACTTCATGTTCAGACCATATATTGTTACTATTATTATTGTTGCTAGTACTCCTATCGCACGTGGACATTCGATACGGAGTTAACGTTTCGAATGTTTCACCAAATTGTTTCTTGAGAGGGAGAAGATAGTAAACTTCACCACCATGAAGTTCTTCGTTTTTCATGAGAGGTTTAGAAAGTATGTTGCAATTGTTTTTGAAGATTCCATGATGTGGAAACTCGTTGGTTATGCATTGGACCGTTATGGGGGCATATAGTTCCATGATGCCTCCATTTGATGTTACAATTCTTACCATGTTGTTGTCTTCAAAATCTCCATGATGGAAGCCTTTGAATACGCAGTTACCCATTGTGTTGAGTCAATTATGATATGATGGATCTAGTTTGAGGCTTTGGTTGTGATGATGGTGAATGGTTATGGTTATAAGGGTTTGAATATTGAGAGGAGTGATGATGAATGAGGATGTTTCTTGAGGGTTTCTTTTTGATAGGATAGATGATGACTAGCCGACACAAAAAGGTATCAAATCCTTTCTTTGTTGTTGTGATTCCATAAACTAAGATTGCCTATTTGTCTATGAAAGTATCGGTTATGGTATGGGCCATGGTTTGTAGGGGTGATCAAATCCAAACCAACCCAATAGAAAACCGCAAACCAAACCAAACCAAACTGAAACCGCAAAAAACCGCATTTGGTTCGGATTAGTTTGGGTCATCTTTTAACAAAACCGCATGATTCGGTTTGGTTTGCGGTTTGTATTTTATAAACCGAACCAAACCGAATCAAACCGCATTATGTTACAACCTAACTTTTACTTAACTCACATCCAACCCAAACTAAAATCTATAATATCTTAACCTTATGATTACGAACAATTTTCTCATCCTTACACATGATTTTAGTCCCGATCTTCTCAAATCTCTAATAGCATTATCGCGTCTTCTTTGCCACATACATCTTTCCTTTTTTTCTATAATCTCTACTCTCTTATATTCTTTCTTTTTCACCTTCTCATTTTTAGGCAAATGTTCCCTATTTCAGTTTCGTTTTTATCGCACATCTTCTTCTCTAATCTCTCAACTCTTTTGTTTTTTCTTTTTCACCTTCACTAATCTCTCGTATCTTCTATTTTTTTGTTTCATTCTAATAATTTTTATATTGTTTTATACTATTATTTTATGTTTATTATTCCACTTTTGTCTAATTTAATTTTTACATATTAAATAGAAAGTTATTGTCAAAATATGACGGGTTTTATTGTTATTTAATAGTGTATGAATGTCTAAATACAAAGTTATGTTATCATCTATATGTATATGAATGGTTCAATAAAATATTTCTAAAAAACCGAACCAACCGCACCGAACCAAACCGCATTAGGTTGGTTTGGTTTGGTTTGGATTTTTTTTAAAAGCCAACCGAACCAAACCAAACCGCACGATTTTTTCTCTTGCGGTTCGGATGATTTTTTTCGTCAAAACCGCCCAAACCGCACCGCGATCACCCCTAATGGTTTGTAGTGCATGTATGGTATTGGTTATAGGTTGGTAGCTATTATAGTAAAGTGGTCCTACTTTATTTGTATCATAACAGAAAAACCTTAATTTATCTAGATTATGATAATTCGTGATCATTATTATTTTTAAATATTTTAATGGAAAAAATCAAAATATGAATGAGTGGAGAACTATAAAATTAAATATATTTTTGAACGTGCGTGGTCTAGTAGTGAAGGCTTTGGTTTTGAGAGTATTTTTTTTTTAATGTCTCATTTTTTATCGTTCAAATAGTATTTTTATGATAAATTGTTCGACACTGGCATAAGTGTACATTTGTTCACAAATAAATAAAAAATATGAGTATTGATTGTATGTTTTATTATGATTAGCGGAACAAATAGGAAAATAGTTGGTTTGGTGTATTGTTAAAACTAACTAGAGGACAATATTTGTGAGAAGATTTTCCCCGTCCAACAACCCCGAAACTCTGAAATGAAAAATAGTCCTCGGGCCAAGGCGAACTAGTAGCATGAGAAATGACTTCCCTCGAACTAAGTTTGCTCTCCTGCAGATCTAAGTTAAGGACATTTGGTAAGTGGCTTTTCAATCTAAACTTCTTCAAGTTCAGGGATGAAAGTCAGTCTCATCTTGCCCTTCAAAGGTGGTGGAGGTAAAACATTATATATCACAATCTAATCAAGAGAGACATGAACTTCTGTCTCAACGGGGAGAAGAGTAATCTGAACATCTAGACCGACGATTGTACCTAAGATAGAAATTTTTCTAGTGGACGGAACACTCTAAATACCTTCCGAAAGAGAGGCAACTGGAAGGTCTTTCCTCATCTATCACATTCCTTCTTCACTCTTCATTGAATCCACGCAACTAACAAAGGAGACATTAGAGGAAGAGTAGTTCAAGAAAACGATCAAGAAAAGTGAGGTTTATGTGTCACTTACCAGAAATGGTGTTCCTCTCCTTCTCTGATTTAGCATCCACGAGTCAGCGGGTCTGGATGAACCTTATTCAATCGTTTTCTCGGTGCCGCATCGGGTGGAACGATACTACCGTCACAGCCAAGCTCCTTGTAGAAGGTCACCAATATTGCTTCTTTAAGTATAACTCTTCCTAGAATAAGTCCTCCTCCTTATAGACATATATAGGACCCCATCCCCAATATAAAGTGGCTTCAAGCACCTACGAACAAGATGGAAATAAACTCGACCAAATACTAGAGCAAGGAATCTCACAAGGAAAAATGACAAAGGAAGTAGAACGAACACTTTTGCAGGTCGTTAACGGAATAAAGGGCCAAAGTAACACTTTAGAAGCCTCTCATATGTTACTCATCCACTAAGAGAGAAATCACGTCAATTCTGAAGTATTCAAGTTCACTATCATTCATGTTTCATTTTCTTACTTACTCGAGTGTTTTAGTACTAACTTTACATATCAGCGACCTCCCCACTACCTCAAAAGCTCAGGATCACGACACCAAATATTGCCTCTTCATTTACCTATCAACTTTGGTTCCACTATAAAAAATTAGAATTTATATATATATATATATATATATATATATATATATATATATATATATATATATATATATATATATATATAGAGGAGGGATCAAATTACACCCGAAGAGTTACACCACGAGTTACACTCGTTTAATAACTACATCTCAAATTAATATTTTTTAAATTCAACCGTTCGATTGAAACATAATATCATATAGATCATACCTATAAAGTTTGAGCTTAATCTATAATGATTTACTATATCATCAAGATATCCAAAGATTAACGTCAAAATGAGCTTTTATATAACGTTAATTTTGATGTAATTCAATGACATAGTAAATCATTATAGATTAAGCTCAAACTTTATAGGTATGATCTATATGATATTATGTTTCAATCCAACGGTTGAATTTAAAAAATATTAATTCGAGATGTAGTTATTGAACGAGTATAACTCGTGGTGTAACTCTTCGGGTGTAATTTGATCCCTCCTCATATATATATATATATATATATATATATATATATATATATATATATATAGATATATTTTATATTAATTTCAATGACTAATTGGCTGGTGGTATGAAGTTTCAATATTAAAATTAAATCAATGAGCGAACTGATATCCATTAATTAATTTACCTCCTTTTTCTTAGGGGGGGCTTTTTCACCGACGGACCAAAAAAAGACGAAAGGATTATGTAAAAGATTCATTATTGATTTAAATATATTTTAAGATTGAATAAATAAAATTGTTATTTTCATGGTTGTTTGCATGGGGGAATATAGCTGGATGAGCGTGTAGGGTCAGATATATATATACGTGTGTATAGGGATTTTGGATGATCTCGTTGATATTGAAATGTTAACAACATTGAATCCGGTGAGTCAAAAACAGCATGTGACCAAACTTAGGTTGTATTTCATTGTGTCATAATAGGCAGCATTTGTCGGTTATGATACCATCACCTGGAATACATGTTGCTTCATGTATGCTTCCTCTGCATGAGTGGTTTTTGTTGGATCGTGAAAGAGTTATAACAAGTGCATGCAACCATACAAAAAGAAAAGTTGACAAAACGTCTTTGTTCAATGCCTTGAAATGTTAGATATAATTCTTACTATATCTGAGTTTATTCTTAGCTCATGAACTAAAATAAGAGCTACCAAAAAAGGAATTAGGCTAGAGTCTAAGAAAAACGAACCACAATTCACAAAGTAGAAACTTAGGACTGCACCCCTAAAAAAATTAGAAGACACACCCTAACGATTTATCAAAAAAACTATTTTTAAATAAGCGAGATACACCTATCTTTCAAGTTTTTCTCGTCAATTGGTGATCCTTTAAAAATTAAATTATTCTTGATTTTTCATAAAGTCTACATCACTAAATGATAAATCATGATAAGACCGCCTCTAATACTAGTCAAATCACGTAAGGAGAAAAAATATCAAACAGAGATAAAATATCCCCTTGTAAAGCAACTACACTACCAAGCCACCGAAAAATCATATACCACATAGTTAAAGAAATAGAGCAAGTGACAAACAAGTGGAAAATTGACTCTAAAGACCCAACACATAACACATAAGAAACACCAGTAGGATCTAGAATAATCCCTCTAATTCTCAGATTCTCTCTGGTCTGGATTTTATCCTAGAGGAAGTGTCAGGAGAAGACCACCATTTTCGAGGTAGCCTGACTACTCCAAATGGAAGCTAACAAATAAACTAAACTATAAGGAAAGTAGAAGAATGGGCAAGAGACTTAAGAAGATTGCAGTATGTGGAGGTGACAATATTGATATTGTTATCTCTCAGAAACCAGGACCTAGGGATGTCAATGGGCGGGGGTACATTCCCATCATAATCTCCGCCCTCGAATTTATTCTCCATCCCCGCTTCGGATCCCCGCCACGGTGGGATTTTGTCCCTCATCCCCGCGGATCCCCGCGAGTCCCCACAGATTCCCAAGATTCATGCAGAGATCCATAGACATGATTTTTATTTTTTATTTTAAACCAAATTAATAGTAAAAGCTTCAAAAACTAACCACGAAAAATTTAGAAATTATTCCTTTATGATAAATATATTGTTTTAACAATATTTAATCTATAATATTGAGTGTCATAACCACCAAAATTTCAAACTTAAAAAAAACTTGAAATAATCATTTAGATCTCACTCTTTTCCTAACAATGCATATATATTTTAAATTTGTGTATAAGATTAATTATATGAAATGACAAATAAACTTACATAATAATTTAAAACTATATATATAAATTAAGACATTGTGCTTTTTTAGGCGGGTCGGGGAGACTTTGTTCCTCATCCTCGTCCCCACGGGGAAAATTCCCCATCTTTGGGGCCCCAAACTAGGAATCCCCACGGAGATCCCCGCTAACGAAGGCAAGTTGACATCCCTGCAGGACCAGTGATTGCTCACCATCAAGAGATTTACACTTTGAATACTCTAGATAAGATCATCCACCAAATATTACTCATAGTCTAAGAGACTTCTCCTCTAAAGAAAACTTCAGACCATGACCTCTTCTTCCCAAACACCAATATCATCCATCTTACTTATTTTTTGCTCAGATATCGGAAAATCCTATCAAAAGGAACTTTAAGAGGGATGTGCCCCACCCAATAAGTGAGCATACATGATCCCACCTTCCTTTTCAAACCATCCACAGACCAATATGAGGACTTTGCGGGTTTAGAATCTAGAAGATAGACTTCTCTCCACCAAAGGGAAACGAACTGGAGTCTTGACACACTACCTCATATGAAGGAGGTGATATCCTAGATCCTATATCTAACAATCAAAATATCTCTCATAACACCGGTGGACTCGGAAATCAACCTTCACCTTCTTTTTCCTTGAAGAGTAAGTTTAACAAAGCAAAAGTCACAGACTTCAAGCCCATTGTTCTTCTTTGGTTTACACACATATGTGAACTAACCCAAGTGTTGTTCCTTTTGGATTTGCTGCATTATGCAAAACAACATTGTTTTTTCAAGTTGTTTCTATAAAGGACACATGTGGGAACAAATGTCCCAGCATGCGTGCAACATTTTTTCCTTGTCTGCAGGACAAGGTTGTTGATGTGTGCGCACTTTTCAATTACTTAGAGCATGTTTCTTTGTCACTTGTGCAATACGGGTTGTTGATATATTTTAGCAATATGATTTATTTTATGACAAGGGTTGTGCAACAAGTGTAGATGGAGTAGATTTTGACCAAATTGACCTTTCAATTTTTCTTCCTTTATTACTTGACTTTTTATCTTTGGCTCATCTTTATCCATCTCCCTTTCTCCATTTATTTGTCCTTCAGTTTATTTTTATTCTAGGTTTTCAACAACAATTTCTTCTACTTCCTCAATGTCACTCACTTTTGTGCTTATGGTTATGATTCCATTACAGTGTTCCTTTGGGTTTGTCTAAGTTTTTGGGTTGAACGCTCCTGAATGTTGATCACCAATCTGCTTGGCAATATAACCAATTTGAGTCTCGAGGTTTTTGATTGAGGCTTTTGTGTTTTTCTGATTTGCCATGGACAACTGCATGAATTGGTTCAGGGATCCTCTAATTTCGATGTTATGTCTTGTTGTTGAAGAGAATGATTGTAACTTTGATATGGTTGTTGTCTATTTGTATGTATGACCTTTGGTCTCCATACTTCGTTATATTTGTTTCCTCTATGAAAGTTATTATTCTGATACTTCCCCGACCTTTATTGATTTTCTAAAAAGTTTAGTTCTTTGTCTGATGATGGGAAAAAATTGTTGGATGATCTCCGCTGCATAGTTCACAATAATCAATTTGTCGATGCTTTGGCATTTAGTGTATTTTTTGAGTTATTGAGGTGGTTTTGTCAATTGATTTGTAAGTTCATCCAAGGTTTGGGTTAGCAACTTGTTTTGGTCTAGGATTACACCATTGGCATTCATCTCAATGATGTCAACCTTTCCTTGTGTTTAGTTTTATTGTATTTCTTATGGTGATCGCTTAGTGTCATTTGTTCTATAATCATGATTGCGTCTTCGACACTCTTTGACATGAGGGGACCACCAGCAATTGCACCAAGGAGGAGCTTCGGCTACTATTGTAGTCCATTTCTGAATATATAAATTTGAGTGAGGTCGCCAAAACTGTGATTTGGACATCTATGC